>NC_056551.1:4470000-4570000 GCF_910596095.1 Thunnus maccoyii
TGTCCTCCTCATCCTCATCCTCTCCATCTTCACCTCCACTTTTCTTGCATCTGGACCAGCTATCTTCAAACTCTCCTCTTCTACTTTAATTTTATTTCTCCTCTGTTCTCCTCTCCTCAGACTTTATTTGCTGAACAAAAATATGTGTTTCCAAGGTAGTAGAACATGGTACAATTATCTGTTAATAGATAGCAAACCTGTCTCATTCACCCCCTGAATATTCTAGTTATTATTAGTAGATATTGTTTGGTTTGACAGTTTGAAATTGTTCTGGTCAGCAGTGCCAACGAAGTTTGGTTCAAACAAATCTTTCATCTCACCACACCAAAACTTTGGTTTTGATACTGGTAGCAAGTCATCCATTTCAGTACTAACTTAATTTTTTTACTTGTTAAATACTATTTTGTGCTCATCATATTCTAATAATTCATCTGATCTTGTATATGTTCCCTAAATCTGATTGTTCCAGTGTGCGTTCCCCAAATCTGACAGATCAAATGTGTTCCCCAAGAATGTGTGCTCAACGTGTGTGTAAAGTGTCTAACGAAATGTGTTCCCAAACAATTGAGTGTGTGTTCCTTAAATCTGATACCGATTCAGGGTATGTTCCCTAAATCATACGAATCAAATGTCTGTTTCCTTAATCCATCTGATCAAATCATCTGATTGAACATGTGTGTTATCTCCAAATCTAAATGATCAAGAGTATGTTGCCAAAATCAGACTGATAAAGTGTGTGTGTTCCCTAAATCTGATATGTCAACTGTATGGTCCCCTAATCCAAACGATCCAGAGTGTGTTCCCTAAATCTTACCAATCAAATATCTGTTCTCAAGTAAATGTTCCCTAAATTCCCCAATACTGTGGGTTCGAAGATCCAAATTTGTCTGATGATGTATGATCCCAAACAAATCATGTGTGTGTTCCCTAAATCTGGTTGATCAAGTGTGTTCCCCAAATCAGACTCATCATATGTGTGTTCCCTGAATCCAACTGACCAACTGTCTGCTACCAAAATCAATCTGATTGGTGTTTAGGGAAATCAAATCCACCTATGAAAGTGTGTGTATTCCCTAAACCCAACTGATCATAATGTCATCCCTAAATCCAACATATCAAGTGTGTGTTCCCTAGATCTAAGTGATTAACTATATGTTTCCAAAATCCAGCCAATCATGTAATGTGTTCCCCAAATTCAGATGTGGTCCCAAAATTCACCTAACTTAAAGGTATATGTTCTTTAAAGTGTGTGTTCCTTAAATTCAGTCAGTCAAGTGTATGTTGCCTAAATCTACCTGGTTCCCTAAATTCCAATGATCAAGTCTTTAATAACTAAATCCATCCAATCTCATGTGAGTTCCTTGCAAATTTGTTGAATTTGTTACCAAATGTGTGTTCCCTAAATCCAATTTACCATCAAGTGTTTTTGCCTAATCTTCACTAAACCTGCATTTTAGTCTATTCTATTGTGTTCTATTGTATTCTATTGTATTCTATACTATTCTATCCTATTCTATTCCATTCTGTTCTACCAATAGAAAGCCTAAAGGCTGAGAGGTTTTGAGAGGTGTTGAGGTAGAGACTTGTGGTTTGACTTCAAAAGGCTTTTTGTAACTGAACCACTTTATTTCTATTGTGCTAGCACACACGCACCAGCGCGTACACACACACAAACGCACACACACCCTCTCACACAGATAAGCTGACATTCCAAATGACTCGACAATGAATGTAAGCTGCTCACTATACACACACTGACACAATGGAGAGCCTATTGAAGAGAGATTTGTGCATTACAATACATGAGACGACTGTGTGTGTGTGTGTGTGTGTGTGTGTGTGTGTGTGTGTGTGTGTGTGTGTGTGTGTATGCGTGTGTACTGTAAGCGAGAGCTGTGTTTGCACATTTCAGTCGACCTGAATGAACTGATCTACCTGTCATGTACAAAATACATCCCTCTTTGTTGATGTCAGTGTGTCTGAACCTCTCTACATCTGTCTTCATACTCAAACGACAAGACAGGTTGTTTGTCAGTGTGTTATGGCTGCTGCGAAAATGATGTTGTCTGATCTGCCACTTCTACTTAAGGTTTGATTAAGTTTAGGCAACTAAGACTATTTGGATAAGATTAGGAAAAGATTGTGGTCGTGGTTAAAAGAAAATAACGTTGACTGTTGGTGGAACTGTATGATTGTATAGTTGGGGTTGAATCTAATCACATACTGGTCTCCTGCTATGTTTTTTTTCTTGTTATTGACCAACCCTACAAGAGAACATTAGACTTTATTTCATATGTCAGACATGCACCTCGTTAAGTATATGTGATGGCAATCTATAATGTCGGTCTCATGTCTAAATAAGAGCTCGAGTCACTTCTATGTAAAAGTCAAGATAGTAGTCGTATACCTGGTAACATTTCTAAAACACTTCCAACACGGCACGAGTCTGGATTGAATACTCAGATGAATGTAAACGGCTGCAGCAGCACAAGCTTAAACATGCACAGAGAGACATTAAATGCATGTATTGTCATAATTTCTCACATAATTATCATGTTCTTTGCACAAATAAAATACAACTAGTTTTTTAAGCTTTACACCTCAAAACATGAACATTCAAAACACGCTGAACATTCACGAGACCAGAAATGTTATGTTTTCCATTTCCTTAAGGGGTTATATACAGTGTATGTCTGTGTATGTTTTTTTCTTTCTTTTTGTTCTCTTCTATATGTTTTATTTTCAGCTCTGCTCTTGATTTCATAATCTCTTTGACGCCCTTGCTGCTTTCTGACACTCTAGAATGCTGCGTAATTTTAAATTTCTTTATGGGAAACTTTATAATCAATAGTCGCATCTATGTTTGGCTTCTGATTGCTGGTTCCATTTTGAGTCTAGTTTCAAGATGTTAAAAGACCCAGATTCAGTAAAAGCCAAATGAATGTCCGATGAAGTAAGGTATTCATTTACCTACATATTGAAGTACACAGAAGTGCTGCTCAAATACACTCCAGCAGTGTGTGGCTGTAGCAGGAATCAAACCTGTGACCTCAGTTAACAGACTGACCTTTGATCGATATGATATCCTGGATGCAGTGTGATGACAGAGGGGATTAGTGGTCTGTAGGAAGCAGACCATTAAATTTCAGAGACACATTAAAGGCTCTGCAATCATAATCAATAATGTTTAATGACATGAAGCATAGAGAGATAATGATTCACGCTGCTGTAGTTGATTATAGACACAATGCAGCAATAACATGTAGTATTAAGTGTTGGTGCAGGTTTATGGTGAAAGTGATGAAAGATATTGATTATGTGAGTGATAAAAATGTGGATATGAGGACTAAGGATTAGTATGTCAGCTGCTGAGTAAATGAAAACAAAAACAACGTATATGTATAAAATCAGTGGTTTAAAACATCAAGTATAATGAAATGCTGTGGGGATTTTTTTCTCATTCTATTTAATGAATTCATTGTTTACTTTAGCTGATCATTATTATTATCATGGTTTTTTCTAAATTATTTTTCTGCTTCTTGGTTTAATTTTCAACCAATATGATCACAAGACTGTACTGTATGTACTGTAAATGTTTCTTCTTTCCATATCATCAACTCTCTTTCACTTTCCTGACCCTAAACTGCCATCACTGCTATGTTGTGTTTAGTTTCCTGTCATTCAAATGTTAATCTCTCTCTCTCTCTCTCTCTCTCTCTCTCACACACAGATATGGAGGAGAGAACGAGTGCAGGATCATGGGCAAGTGGAAGTCGTTCTTCCAAGGTAACAAATTGCTATAACAACAATACTACTATTAATAATGATTACTACTACTACTCTTAAATGTAATTGCTTTTAGCACTATTATTATTATTTCTCTTGTTGCCATTTAATCAGAACTGCTACTACTTGCTGGTATTAGCTCTACTTTACTATAACCTTTGACTGTTTATCAAGGAACCTGATCTTTTCTAACATAGTTGTTCATCAGCCTTTTGTTTCCAGAACCCTGAAATAATGACCGTCACTTCATTGCTCTGTCTAACTTACACCTTGAGCCCTTAGCATGAACAGTGATTAAACTATTGATGAAATCATTTTTGAAGTGTCCTGTTATACAGGGCAAGACCCTGTATATGGCTATTTCCACAGCACATGTACTGACATATTTTCAACATCTATAGAAAACTCAGCTGTCAGATCTCAGTGCATCTCTAATTAATTTACTGTATTTTTGCTTATAAATATCAGAAAGACCACTTTAATGTCCAGAGAAAAGAATATTTTTTATGGCTGTGAACATTTTTTATAGTTCTGATATTTAATATAATATAAAATGACTAATTTGACATTTTGGGAATTATGCATATTCGGTTTCTTGCCTAGAGTTTGATGAGAGGATTGATACCCTCATGTCTGTATACAGTAAATATGAAGCCATAGCCAGCAGGCAGTTAGCTTTGCTTAGCTTAGCTTAGCTTAGTTTAGTATAAAGACTGGAAGCATTGGGAAACACACTTGCTCTGTCCAAAGATTAAAAAAAAAGACCTGAAACTCTCTAATTAAAATATTATCTTGTCATGTCTTATTTGTTGAACTATTTCTTGACTGGATGCAGTGACTTCCTTGAGTCTTGTTGTCATCATGAGGATTCCAGAGGAAGACTTAAGGAAGTCACTGTGCCCAGCCCAAGAAGTAGTCCCCAACATAATCCCCTGTAAAACCAAAACTTTTCATTTGTACCTTTTGTTTTTTGTATGGATTAAACATCATGTTAGGTGGTGATTCCAGTGGTATTAAGCTACCTGTTACCTGTTTATGCTAGGCTAAACTAGCCACCTGCTGGCTGTAGCATATTTGGCACACAGGTTGAGAGTGATAGCGATCTTCTCATGTAACTCTCAGCAAAAAAAGCAAATAAACATAGCTCCCAAAATACCAAATGATTCCTTTCAGCTTAAATCAAAACACGCCTGATCAGGCCAGCAGTATTTCTAATAGTGGTAGTACTACAATTAGTTCTGTCACTGTTAGTACTAAAGATAGTACTGCTAATATCTGCTGCTATATGTTACCTCTGCAATTGCAGTTATTACTATCACTACTATTCCTGCTGCTATTAATAATTACAACAGGATAGAATGTGGAAATCATTTTTCAGCCCACGTTTCTGTCTCTCTCTCCAGAGTTATGCAGATGGATCTCAGTACATGGCATCACATGACAGCCTCTCACCTCCGTACGCCAACTCCAGGCTAACAGGTATGCTGCCGACTGTGTGAGTGTGTGTTTGTGTGTGTGTGTTGTTATTATTTTACATTGCACTTCTTTCTTGCAGTGAACTTCGGATTCACTGCTGTGTTGGGTTCTGTTCTGATAGTGTGTGTGTGTGTATGTGTATGTGTGCGTGTGCGTGCAGAGAATTAGTGAAACACTAGTGTACACTGGAGGAGACAGGTCATCTGGCATGCAATTTCTCTCTCCCTCTCTCTCTCTATCTCCCTGCCCGCCGTGTGGAAAACGCCAGGCAGTGTGTGCTCATTTACCCATGATGCTCTCTGCCTCTGGCTCTCTCTGATGTGGCGCCAGTTGTGAGCAAATGGCCACTGACACAGATAATCTGCCTCTCTCTCTCTCTCTCACTCACACACACAGAGACATATAAACACTCAAACACACACACACACACACACAACACAGAGCTTAATTACCTTTGACTGGATGCATCAAATATGGAAGATGTCAGCTCTTAGCTATCTCATTCTACCTGCTCTCTCTCAGTCTCTCAACTCTTGATTTTGGTTTAAGGTCTGGTGCGAAAACCTTTTATTTTGAAGCCAGAAAATGGTAAACAGGTGTCTTTGTGTATGTATGTGTGTGTTTTGACATTTTAGATAGACTGGCAACAAGACAATACTCATATATACACTATATAGTCAGAACTATGTGAACAAAAATTCATTACAGCTCTATGTGAAGTAGTTGAATATGTCATAAGTGAGGTCTAACACTGATGTTGGATGATGAGGTCTGGCTCACAGTTGGTGTTCCAGTTCAGTGATGGATGAGGTTGAGGTCAAGGCTCTGGGCAGGCAAGTCAAGTTCTTCCACATTAAAAACTGGGAAAGTCGTTTCTTTATTGAGCTGGCATTGTGCACAGGGTCATTGTCACACTTTAACAGGAAAGGGCTTTCCCCAAACTGTTGCCACAAAGTTGGAATTATCCTGTTAAAATATGTCTAAAATATAATTTATATTTCCCTTCATTGGATCCAAGCAATTTACTCAAATAATGAAAAACAGCTCCAGACCAAAAGTACTCTAATGTTGGCTGTATCTCCAAACATTAACTTTCAGTGGAATTAAAAAAAAAAGGGACATTGTTCGGGTGGATAACAGCTAATATTTAAACCATTCTAACCATTTAGATGTGTTTCAGACAGATCAATGAGTCATGGAGTAATGGAAAAAGCAATTTTTCCCCTATATTTTCATTATGAGGGAAATTGCTAACAAAAAGTTTTTCATTTGTGTACACATTAAAATAAATTCTGTGTGTAAAAATGAAAGCCACTTGAGATTCTCTTTCAAAATATCCAGTGTAGGGATGTCAACAATTAACCGTTAAACATTTTTGACCAGTTACGCATGTCTGTCCCTGTTTTATTTTGTATACACACTCCGCTAACGACTAGACAATGACCTGTTCACAACATCAGATATTCTTTTTGAATGGAGAAGGTACCAATGTAAAACTGACTTCTACACGGAGCGTTGCATTATGGGTTGTTTGTAGCATTAATGTTGCTAGGCTAGCGAGTGTCTTAAAGTCTGTTTACAGTGAGTGTGTTAGAGTCAGTCAGCACTAAAAGTGTTTCCTTAGTCCAGCTTAACCTGCAGCAGTTTCTGAAGGCTCGTGTTACGTGTTTTTCTGCCACGGAGGAAATAAATTCATGAGGAGTGAAAACGAGTCCAAAGCGTCTTCCGACGTCTCTACTGCAGAATATGTCAAGCTGCCAAATACCGCTGTCACAGATGATAAGGAGCTCAAAAAGACAAACAGGAAGTCTTACAAATGCTAACTGCCGGAGAAAATAATTTTTAACTGCTTCCAGGAGCCTGACAGGAGACTGAGTGAGTATGTAACTATACTATTATGTAAATTATATTCAAAAAGTAACGTTGTTTTTCCAAAAACAGCTCATATTATATTATATTATATTATATTATATTATATTATATTATATTATATTATATTATATCATATTATATCATATTATATTATATTATATTATATTATATTATATTATATTATATTATATTATATTCGTAACTCGAGCCTGAGTAACGTTACGTTATACCATCGAGAGCTGTGACTAAGCGCAGTGAAAACACTTTCAGGAGAAGGATGAGCTAAAAATCAAGCTAACCAGGGCAGACAAGCTAGCTCTGACCACCGACTGCTGAACAGCTACCACAGATGAAAACTAACGTTGCATTACAACATTTCTCAAAAATTAGCCGGTTAGTTGTCAGATAATGGGTGTCGGTCTGTCACAAGCAAAATTAACCGAAAATGGCATCCCTAATCCAGCGGTTACTTCAAATTAACACAAATGAAAATGAATAAAAATAAATATTTTTAAAAGTATAAACGTTTTTTAAATTAGGAAAATGATAATTCTGGAAATTGTCTAGTAAGTCATGAATTCACATTGACAATATATATATTATAAAGAAATATAAAACTTCAGAGTTCAGGATCCTTTGCAGGAATGATCCATTGTGTGTGCGATGTGTTGTGACAGTGTTGTGATTATGGTTTGTAGCTGCACAGGCAGAGAGGAAGAGACGGCCCAGAGTCAGAAATGGAAATATTCTATTCTTCATCTGGCACACGGGAACCGCAATTTACTTTGATAATGATAACACTAAGAGACAGAGACAGCCATGGATATGGAGCACACACACACACACACACACACACACACACACACAAACACACGCAGTTCCACCATTGCCAACAGTCTTCCAGAAAACATCCTCTTCACTTTCCACCCGTGACTGTTGTGGTTTAACAGAATCATTTCTCAGTCAGCTGGTCTGGTAAAATCTGATTGTCTTCTGCGTCTGTTGGCTTTTCTGTCACTCTCTAACTCATTGTGTGTCCTGATGGCAAATGCAGTGTTTCAGTATCAATATTAAAACCACAGAGCTTTCATTAAAATCAGTGAGGCTGTGTTGCCCAGCTGCAAGTTCCAGAGAGTGATCTGACCTTACTTATTCCCCCAAATGTTAGCCACACAAACAGAGGAGGAGAAAATATTCATGAGGTTTTAATTTTTTAACACACAAACTTGACTTTCTCCAGTGTTGACAGCTTAAAACTATCGTGATATGCTAAAAAGATTCTGAAAAAAAGTGTATGTATGTTGTTCTCTCTGACCAAACTAAAGTCACTTTGGCCTTCTTCAGACTGCCAGCCCAAATCCTTTTTTTTTTGCATATTCAGATTGTATCCAGATTGATTTTAGAAAGTCTGGACAGCAAAAAACCATCAGCATCTCAGTCTGGACGCTCTGGGTGCTCACATCAAATTTCAAAGTGTCTTTTGCGTCACTCGCAATGCAACACACAACGACAACGTTAAATCCAGAGTGATGGAAGTGCATCGGAGTGGCTGAGCAGAATCCACGCTGCTATTAGCAGAGCAGTATGGAGGACAACACAGAGTCCGTGTGACCGATGATGGCTCTCCATCTCACACGCTTCCACATTAGAAAGCCACGTCACCGACGTACATAGTTCCTGACGCCTATGTCGTTACCACAGCAACCCATGCAGATAGGCTGGTGATGTCTGGACACACAAATCTGATCTGATCACTTGCTAATAACAGTGTGGACAGTCTGTCTTAAAGATCTGCTTTGAGAAACAAATCTGATTTGCCTGCAGTGCATTACTGTGTGTCGCTAAGGTGTTTCTTAATGGTTGATGGATGGACAGTTACTCCTCGGCAGGGCATTGCGAGGTTGTTGCTTTGGCTTTCTAGGTCATTGCTGATGTATTGTTTGGTGGTTGCTTTGCAGCTACTGGGGTGTCATGTGTTGGTGAGTTTTTACACTTGTTTGGGTGTTTGCTATGGTGTCACTGGCCCCATGTGGGACTGTCTGATCCGCTGCGTAGGAGACAGTCAAGGATGTTTCCTGTTAAAAAGTTTAAGGAGGCTGCTATGCTCTGTTCTTTATTGGAGGTGGGAAAGTTAACCCAACTTACATTTGCCAAACTAATATGTCAGGCCTCATCCTTTAGGCCTTTTGTATGTTAAAACTGAAACATTCTGCTTGAGAACACTTCCCTTAAAACATGAATCGCATCTTTGTGTGCCTTTATGCTTTTGAAAACATACTTGACAGTGCAGTGCTGTCCCAAATTCAACTACTGTTACTTTTATTACGTTGTTCTTATGTAGTGCAGAGGTGGTCAGGATGGCTGGACTTAATGTTACTATAATCCCTTGCATTTTGTGGGGAATGACTACAGTTTGTCCGGAATACTCTGAGGTTGGAGATTTGTTATTTGGTGACAGTCATGATTCTCACCTGAAATGAACTAAAACTAAAAAAAAGAAAGAAAGAAAGACTGAGAGTATTTAATGAACCTGAACAACCTGAGCGTGTTGAGTGTGAACACAGCCTCTCTCTCTCTCTCTCTCTGTTTCTCTGTCTCTCTCTCCCTCGCTCTAACCTTGTCTGTCTTTCTTAACCCCCCCACCATCAGATTAGAGTGATGTTATGCTCTAGATAATCAGCGAAGGGATTAGTGTCATCTCAGCGACCCTACTAGATTAATCTGCCGCCTCACACACACACACACACACACACACACACACACACAGAGCGATCTAGCAATCAAAAGATGTGTGTAAATGTGAGCTTGCACTTACATATATGTTTATATAAGTACACACACACAGTTGTGATGGATGTATGTGTGTTTTTGTGTGTATCGTCATGTGTTTGGTTTGGGTTTGGAGTGGTTTGTGTGTAAATTTGTGTGTCTCAATGTGTAGATTTGTGTGTGTATGTCTCTGTGTGTGTGGGTATGACTTAAGTCACTTTCAGGGACACACACCAGACTTAAGACCAGTTGATTGGGGATGACTTGTGCGACTGGGGGCAAAAGCTGTGCCCCCAATTGGAAAAATGCTGATTTTTGGGTCAGTGGTTAAGGTTAGGGTAAGTCACCAGGAAATGAATGTAAGTCGATGTAATGTCCCCAAAAGTGACTTAAGCCAACCGCTGTGTGTGTGTGTGTGTGTGTGTGTGTGTGTGTGTGTGTGTTTTACTTGTGGGCTGGCAGGTTACTGTGTCAGCATCTGAGTGTTTGATGTAAGCTTCTGTATGGATGTGGTTTCATGTGATTATATGTGTGGAGTGTGTGTGTAAATGAGTGGATGTGCTCTTGTACTAGTGAATTGTTCCATGTGTGTGTTCAAGTTCATCTAGACATTTGTTGGTGATGGTTGCTTCTTGTGTGTGTGTGTGTGTGTGTGTGTGTGTGTGTTGTGTAAATGAATGTTTCTCCAAACTTGTGCTTGTGTATGTTTTTTGCATGTTTTGTGTGTGTGTGTGTGCATAATTTTTTCTTTGCTGCTTATGTGTATGTATGTAGTTGTGCGTGAGTGTGCGCTTGCATGTGTGTGTGTTTGTGTGACTTTTTGTCTGTGACTGTATTAGAGTGTGTGATGCTGGCTTTCATGCGTATGTGTGTACAGTATGTATGATGTTAGGAGTGAGGTGTGTGCGCGTGTTTTGTATGAATGAGTGTATTTATGCACTTTGGTTTGTGTGTATTTAAGTTTAGCATATATGTGTGTGTACATGTGGTTTTACAGTATATGTGTGTATGTGTATACCTGATCCTAGTTGCTTTGCAGAGCAGGTGCACCACCCTGCCTCCCGCCCCAGTAACTGTCACCTACATAGTAAATGAGAGGCTCAGTGGTTTCAGCTCGTAAGCACATTTTGTTCTGTTATAAATAAACGATTTGATGTGGCTTCAGTCTGATTGTGATGCACAGCAGCTTCACACTACCAGCTTCTACCGCTTCCGTTCTGTAATTTCAAATCTAATTTGCCCAAGTGAAGGTGACGGAGCACGGAGGATGTTTCCCCAAGAATTCCTCTGTGTCGCACTCGTCAAAATTTGTAATGTGGTTGTCAGCTAGCGGGTCTTCTCAGATCGTTCGGTGCTTTGCAAGGGCATCTTAAAGGACATTATTTTTCTTGGCTTCTTCTGTGCATCCAAGACAGAGATAGGTCCAGTGCATGTGTAGCCTAGCGTAGCACAAAGACTGGTAGCAGAGGGAAACTGCTAGCCCAGCAGAAGTCTACAGCCATCCTAGCAGCTTTATGAGGATACAGTTAGCCACAGTGATACGTTGAGCTAAATGCTAATTTCATCATAATAACTTGCTTGCTTTCTATTTCTAAACCTGTTCAATAAACACGATGCAACATCTAAATCAGATAGCTTTGAAGTTGTTGAAAAGTGTATTTTCTTCTAACCTTAACCCACTTTCGATGAATAGTAAACTTAATTATTTAAATTTACAGTAACACTTACAATAAGAGTGAATTTTGTGCAGTAAACGTTATTGGAAAAGACAATAGGATAAGAAAATTAACACATACTGTATTTTTTTAAAAACAGTCATAAATATCAGGCTCTAATTCTCTAAAACTTTAAAATATAAAGTCGTTATCATTAAATGTGTTAATACATTGTTATATATAATGAGAGAGCAGCATTAAACAGCACTGTATATTAAAAAAACTGGTATAAACTTGATGATCTTGGCTCCCTCCTCCTCCTCTTGTTGTTTTTGTTGAAATGCAGTGAGTCAGCCGTCTGTCTCACCTCTGTGTGACCTTATTAATGAGTGTTGAGCCATGAGGCTGGACCCCCTCTGCGGAGGTCACATCTGGACACTTTATATAGAAATATATATCTGTCTCTCTCTCTCTGTCTCTCTTTTTTTCTGTCTGTCGCTCACTCCAAATTCCCTCCAGTCTTTGTTTCATTTTCTTTGTTTTTCTCTTTTCTTCCTCTTCTTGTTTTCCTTTTCCTTGTATCTTTCTCCGTTCCTCTCCAGATATATCATATCATAGTTAATCATATATGTCTCTTCTCTTTCCTCTTGTCATTCTCCCCTCTTGTCCCATTCTCTCCTTTTCCCATCCTCTCTCCTCTCTTCTCTTTTTTTAAAAAAAAATTTCTTTCTCCCCATCTCTGTGTCATCATCTACTCCTCTCACCCCATCTCTCCTCCACGGAGACCAGGCCCTCCTGTCTCCCTCTCTACCCCAGGAACCCCTCACCTCAGCTGGGTGTGGTGCCAAGGTCATCCCCCTGTCGCTCCCTGCTGGGTCTGGGTCTTTGTGTGCAGAATGTTTAAGAGGAGAGGAGAAGAGAGGACAGGAGGAGGAGAGGGGAGGGGAGAGGAGGGGAAGGGAAGGGAAGCGAGGAGAGGAGAGGAGAGAAGAAGAGAGGAGAGGGGAGGAGAGGAAAATCAGAAAAAAACTCACATTGGAGAAGCTGGTAACAGAATTTTTACCATGATCAGCTATCAATCAATGAATGACAGTGAATGAAGTCCATGAGATGCTGTTGAAAGCTCTGAAAAGCTATTAAGTAGACCTTTGAGCTGAGATTGTTTTAGTTACACATAGTGCTCCCAAGGGTCAAGAATGAACTTCCATGCTCAAGTCTCAGTCAAGAATGTAATAAAATAAATATGAATAAAACAAGAGGTTTTTTTTCTTTTAATATCCTGTATTTCCTGCTCCGCTGTCAGTGGTTTTGTTTCTATTGTTTCTGCTGATTGAAACAGAACAGCCACTGTCTCATTCAGTATTTTGAATGGATGTCATGCATTGATTAGCGCTGAACTGACTTCGTCGCATTAACACGGACGCACAATGTAACCCACTGCGGAGTATTTGCTATATTATTGTTTTGAAGGGGCTGTGTATCACATGTAAATTGTCTGTGTAATTAGATCTGACATCATAATAATAGGTCTCGTCAAGGCGAGAGGGCGGAGGGTGGAAATGTAAAACATACACTCAGAAAAGAACGGTTCATCGGGGAGCACTTCAGCGTTCCTGACCGCGGGGGGAAAATGTCCTGGAGTATTTTGTCAAGAGCCCTTTTAGGTTTCTTGAGGAACTGTCAGTTAATTAGCTATCACTTTTTGAAAAGAGTCAGAAAGGAAATAGTGAGGCTGGGGAAGAGCTGTACTGTAGGTCTTCAGTTTTAGAGGCAGGTGGTGTTAGTGGTGTTCAAGTCTACAAACTGAGATTTTAGTATTTACTTGGATTTATTGCCAAAATTGACTTCTTTCACAAGAAAAAGACTGCAGGAATGAGGCATTTTGAGCATGTTTGTGCCTGTATGTCTGTGTGAACACAGGTGTACTAAATAAAACTGTCATAAATACTGAAATTATCTGCAACAGAGGTTAAAGAAGCTGAAAAGATCATAAAATGTTGCTTAGTCTTAAGTTTTGAAATGTCAGATTTGACAGTTTTATTAAAAACATTATGAATGACACTGACACAAATAGCAGCTAAGTTTAAAATCCTTTTACATGTTTGAATATAGCCTAAATCTGCTGTTAACCACCATGCTAGATAGTTAGCATGCTAATGTTAATTACACAGCTTACGCTACTCTTTGTTGACAATAATTAACGTTACTATTAGTAACTCAAATGACTGTGACTACTTTAGAGATGACAGCAATGAAGACAAAACATTTCACATGTATTAATCTGAGACAAATTCATGTTTTTAGCTAGTAATTGTTGTGAACAGTTTAGTGATGGGATGCTAACGCCACCGTGCTCCCAACTGAGAATGTGTGTGTTAAAAACTTGTGTACTGCATCAGACGTACACTAATACAAAAATGTCTTATATCATAATCCCCTAAACATCAGCCCTCATCATCATTGCTTTCTGTGAAGCCTCGGCAGATATAACCTTATAAATCCAAACGGAAAATAAGTTCTCAGAATATTCTATCTGAAATTCACGTGATCTTGAAAACCCCATTCAAAAATGTGATAGGTACAGATTACTGTACACCAGTTGTGCTATCTAGGATGTGAAAACATTGAAGCTAAGTGTCTTAAAATCACTCAGATGGTAGATAAAATCTTCTGATTCCAGCGTCAAGGAATGTTGATGAAGAAGAGTGCAAAATCTGTATAAGTAAAAAGCTAATGCAACCCTCCTTCCAACATGGTGGAAAGAGTCCCAGAGTCCCATAAAATAACAAGACAACAGTCAACCATGGGTGTCATTGTTGGTTAGCATTACATGAAAGGGTTCCACAAGGACTTCCTCAGACTGAGGATTCCCTTTATGTGTTTGATGTGAATCATTTGTCAAAGCTGTGGCAAGAAAGCTTCTGTTCCAGGTATAAAAGGTTTTTGGTGACTTCATTTAACCTGAACTTATTTCAAATTTATGTATGAAACTCTTACATGACCTGTCAGAGTTGGAAACAACTGAAAAGCTGCGAGAAATTATCAGCTTTAATTGGAAACAGTTTGAACGTTTTGCTCCTGCATCAGCCAATAAAAATGCAAATATTATGTCATACAGTATGACTCCTCAGTCTGTCTGTCTATCTATCTATCTATCTATCTATCTATCTATCTATCTATCTATCTATCTATCTATCTATCTATCCATCTATCTATCTATCCATCTATCCATCGTCTATCTATCCATCTGTCTGTCTTCTCCATCTTCTGTCATCCATCCAGATGAGGCCTCTAGAGACCAAGCTCGGGTCATTCATGTTACACTGTGTGTGTGTGTGTGTGTGTGTGTGTGTGTGTGTGTGTGTGTGTGTGTGTTTTTCCTGCCTCCGTGTGTGCGTGTCCTTTATCTTTCTATCTCTGCATGTCTCTGCTGCTATGTGTGTGTACAACTTGTGCGTGCGTGTATATAATATATATGTGTGTGTGTGTGTGTTTGTGTGTGTGTGTGTGTGTGTGTGTGTGTGACAGACTGTGAAATGGTGCGTAGTAGCACCTGGGCCCTTCAGTGTTGATTGATCGGCTTGGTCATGTGGAAGAGTCCCATCTGGCCAGCCACGCTACGGTGTGTGTGTGTGTGTGTATGTGTGTGTCTGTGTGTGTGGGGCAGAGAGAGAGAGTGCTTGTTTGTGTGTAAGAGGTGAGAGAGAGAGATAGAGATGTGCGGCATAAAACAGTATGTTTATTGTGAGAGAGAGAGAAAGAGAGAGAGAGGGCTCTTCAGTTATAACTGTGGCTCCCAGAGGCCAAAGATGAACTGTATTTTATCATCTGAGAGAGAGAGAGAGAGAGAGGGAGAGAGAGAGAGAGAGAGAGAGAGAGGCTACATTTACATTACAAGCCTTAAAGGAAAATTCCCTCTTTTTTTAGAAGCTAGAACCTTGTTTTGATAAATATTGTGTTGGTCTAGGGCTGTTGTTTTTATGGTGTTGGGCTTTAAGCTCTTATGATAATGCTACAACATACAATGATATTTTGAGGAAGGCCCTTTCCTGTTTGACCATGTCATTGACCCCGTGCACAACGACAGCGCTATAAAGAAGTGGTTCGCCCTGTTTTGTGTGGAATAATTTGCACAAAACCCTTTTGGTGGAAATGTAACACCAACTGTGAGTCAGGCCTTATCGCCCAACATCAGTGTACAACCTCACTAAAGCTCTTGTGGCTTAATGAACCTGAGCAGAGGCTAGCAGCAGATTAATGTCCATAGTTTTGGAATGATATAATCAACCATCACATGTACTGTAGGTGTTATATTCAGATGTCCACATACTTTAGGCCATGTAGTTCTTCTGATCTGTTGTTTTGGGTGATTACATTCTACCCATCAGTGTTATTTGAGTATATTTTAATCCACCTTTTCTTGATAATAATTTTGATTTTTGCAATAAAAAAGAAGCTAAATAGCTTAGGAGCAAACTTATGAAATTTTGGGACCTTTTTCGTATTTTTTAAAGCATTTCAGCTGCATTTTTGAGTCATCCGTCACACACGCTTCTGACAGAACAGTACAATTCTATGTTAATCAGTACAGCCGTCTATACCGCCGATGTAACGGTTTGCGTGTCGCGCACACTAGTCAATATTTTCATGTTAACAATGGGTTAAGTGACTATGTGTAATTGTAGCAGAGAACTGTCACCAACTCTGCAGCTCTACATATTGTTAGACTCTTTCACCACATGGGTTTGCACGCTCATCAACCCAGTTTCCAGGATCAGCAGGTATCTGCTTTCAGCAAATAAGTTCTGATAAAGCCACCTGCTATATTTCTGTCTGAACCCAACCCGAGTCCAAGAGAGTAGTAACTGAGCCCGACACAGTTTGTGTTACCCTGTCAGACAAGTGTTGTTACCATGGTTACACAATGCCTGTTTACCCTGATTACACATGTGTGGGCACCTTGTAAACAACCATCAAAAGGCATTGTTTTATATAGGTTATAGGTAGATTATTTTAACACACACACACACACACTTTACACAATGTCATCAAAAATCAAGTAGGATAGCCCAGCTGACATGACCGAACGTGACCAAAATCTGAACATCATTTCTATAACCTGTCAGGTCCCATCAGGCCTGGATCGGGTATCCACCCTCCACTACCCAGCACCTAACAGCAGACATAGTTACACAAAGTTAACATCTCGTAGTTACTGTAAAAAGCAAGATATATTTCTTAGGAGTCAAACCAGAGCTAAAAGGAGTGTGAATATCTAACACGTATTCATCAGGTGGACACAAACATGACTCCAAATGGATGATAATGACATTTTAATCAACAGTTATTTGCTAACACATTCAACATTACAACTTAATAAAGTAATAATATGTCAGATATTGTGTTGTCAGCTGCCCCTACACTGACGACCTCCATCAGCTGTCCTTCATTTTTCCCTATAAGCACCAGCATCATCATGTATGCCAGACCACAAATGCTCGAGCATTGTAAAAGTCACATGAATTCAGATATGACTTTTCAGACTGACGTCGCCACAAATCAGATATGTATCAGATTTAGGAGCATGTCAAAAACTGTGTGTAAATCTGGAATGATTTCACTCTGAGTCTCTTCTACTAAATGAACAAATGTGAGTTAAACATCAGGGACAGAAAGCTCAGTCTGAACGTGACTGAGAGACAAAAAGAAAAAAAAAAAAAACAGATGCAGAGGGAAATGGAGACAGAGAGACAGACAGAGAGAGAGAGACAGACAGAGAGACAGTGTGTGTTTTCTGAAACGAAGCCAACTGATAATTAATGCCTCTGACATCATGGTGCTCTAATTAAGCCTGGCATTCATTAAGCCTATAGAGGGGGGTGTTCGTTAGTGGGTTTTTGGAAGGGGGAATTTGTTAAGTCTTCATTGTTACACTTTTTAGACAATAGAGAAAGAGAGATGGAAGGAACAACAACAAGGAGGAGAGACATGGGCAGTAACACAGGACTTACAGGTGATGTTATGTGGTCTCAGAACATCCTCAGCTTATGGGCAACAATATATGTCATCAGCTGATTGGCCAATCGCTAACTTTTCCATCTCAACAGACCTGACCTCATTTCATCACCAATCCATCTGATTGGCCTTCTCTGTAGTTAGTTGGTAATCTAGAGATAATCAGAGCAGCTACCTATGTTAAAAATACATGTGATTAGCTAACTGTAATTGTTACACTGCTAGTTGTTAAACAAGAACTACATAGAACTACAACTGCACAGCTTAGCTTGAGTGTGCCATGTGGATTCTTCTGATACAGCACAGAATAGAGTATCAGAGTAGATGCTAGTAAAGAAAAGATAGTTTTAAAACAGAATAAGCTGAATGGAACAGGCTAAGCAAGCTAGAAGTACCAGACAAAGGATGAATTCACTGGGAGAAAAGAAGTTACGACAAACTGAGCTATCACCAATTAATTCAGCTAAATAAAGCAGAATTAAAGGACCTAAAAATGAATAAAAGTAATTGGCGCCATGGGAGACAGGTTAGATGTAACAAACCAAGACTACAGGGGCAAGGACTAAAGGAGTCAGAACTAAAAGGCTAAGACCAAAGGTCTAATACTAAAGAAGCTTTTAAGAACAGTTGAGGTTAAAATCAAGCCCAAAGAAGCTAGTACTGAAGGATTCATCTAAACTAAGGTGTAGATCTAATAAACAAGGGACTAAAAACAGCTAATGGAGCTTAAAAAAGCAGCTAGATTAGACTGAAGGACTACAACTAAAGGAGCTTGAAGACTAAAGGGTTACATTTTCACCAAAAATATGTAGCGAGGGGTGAAAGATGACTGGAGAATGAGAGCTAAAAGGGCTAACAAACCAAAGGAGCAGGCATTTAGTTTACAAGGCTAGGAGCTACAGCTAAAGGACTGAAGGAGTTGAGTCTAAGACTGTCTGAAGGAGCTCGAAGTGAAAGACTAGAGGTGGTTCTAGAAACGACTAGAACTAAAGCAAAAGATTGATTTTGTGCTGCGCCAGATAAAAGTTGATGATCATGTGAGATATGGTGAAATCTTCGGTCAACAATCCAGAATAAGGTCCTATATCACACTGCGCAACACATTCAGCACCGGCCGATTTAAATCTTCAGCAACCAAAGAGAGCTCACCTCAAAGAATCTGCACTATGGCCCATCCTACAGAGTTACATGTGTTAAAAAAAGAAGGCAAAGAATGAAAATCATAGAAACAAGGAGGGAGAACAGCTGATATATAATGATCATAAATGAGAGGACGTGTAAAGTTGTATCACTGGGAAATGATAGAAAAGAAAAAGGAATACAGTAAGATAGAGCAACAAAGAGAGAAAGTGAAAGAGGTGTGAAATGAAAAGTAAAGTTTGGGATCCCTATCCATTTTTTTGATTGGAGGATTTTCTGATAGCTAATTAGGCATGGAGGGCCAGCCATCGACAGCTGCATTCATCATCATAAAACGTAATAATTAATGACATTCCAACAAAGAAAAATATGCAAATGAGCTCCCCTCATTAGCATTTTCATATTCAGCTCCCATAATGCTTTTGCTGACAAGGTTGTAATTAATGAAAATTCATGTCTCTTAGCTGAGGTCTAGATTGGATCGCATTCATTCGCAATCCCCCAAACGAGTGGAGGAAAAAAAAAAAAAAAAAAAAAAAACACGACAGGGATCACTGCCAAGTTTTTAGGGAGAAGAGAGGGAGGGGTGAGAGCCACAGAGAGAGAGAGAGAGAGAGAGAGAGTGAGACAAGAAGAGAAGTTAGAGAGAGAGAGAGAGAGGGGAAAGAGAGAGGAGAAAATGGAGATGGAGGAAGGCAGATGGCGAGAGATGAAAGGAAGACAGGCAGAGAGAGAGAGAGAGAGACAGATAAACAGCGGAGATGAGAGAGAGAGAGAAAGAGAAAAAAGCTAGAGAGATATGGAGGAAAAAAGAGGGACACCAGTACTGATACAGGAAGTCACAGAAAAGCGTGCAGAGTGAAAAGAGATACATTTAAAGAAAGAAAGGATATGAGAAAAGATTATGAATTGAGGGAAACAGAGCGACGTAGAGAGCGAATGGTGGAGAGAAAGAAAACATTTGAGTGGACAGATCGATGCCAAAAGTATTGTTACTGTGATACTACTACTAGGTCTATTTAATAAGTATTGATTTGTATCCATTTTTATAAATCCTGATTTTGTCCCTTCTTCTTTTACAGTTTCAGTTTGATTTACTTGCTTAAATCTCTCTGGTGTCTCTCTGGTGATAAAAATGTTGACATGATTTGCGTCGGTTGTTGCAGTGTGCTCCCAGCAATGAGTTTAACAAGCAGCAGCAAGTGCTTCGCTGACTTTTTATACAGCAGGTTTCGCCTCTGTAATATTAGTCAGCACTCTGACAGAACTGGTATCAAACCAATGCATTTTTCTCAGGCTGCTACCGTACCAAAGCAAACAGTTAGTGCAACTCGTGTGTCGAGAGCAACGTAAACTCCGGTGCATATAAGATTGCTGTGGCAAGTGGGTAGGGATGTGCAGAGTCCAGTATTTGTATTTGTATGTGTATTTGTTAAGGCAGCAAAATTATTTGTATTTGTATTTGAATAAAAGTGGACAGAGGCTTCAAAATCCTGTTTTTGTTTTTATCACGCTTTCAATTTTAGTAAATTAAAATAAGTGTTCATGAAGCGTGTGTCAATAGTTCAGCTTTATCTCTGGGGAACACTCCCAACTCTGAGAGTGATGTCCAAATTAGGAAATATGCGTCACGTAGCAGGTGGATGTGACTCCCCTCACTGAGACCTACTGATAGACGTCACAGCGGAGCAGAGGAGAGACGCTGAGATAGCGACGTAACCGCCCTGCCTTATTTTTCTTCCTGAAAACAAATAATTTTCGAAATATTTGTATGAAACAAATATTCGTAGCAAACCCACTATTTGTACTTTGCCGGATGATGTATTTGTATTCAGGCACACCCCTACAAGTGGGGATACTGTTGCAGAATGCGACAAACAGCACCCCAAATAAAAGAAATCAGACTGAATTTGACTTATCAAACATCTGTTAACTTCTTGGTGGGGCTGCGGTGGAATGAATGATCTTGGTGAGACTAATAGCCCCATTTAATTGGTGGAGTTTGCTCAGGCAGTAACTTTTATGTTGTGGCCTTTCATCACTGCTTCATACCAAGGAAATTGTATATTATTTCATGGATTAGTGAATTATTCTCCTCTGTCCAGACATATTGTATGAATTTTGTCAGCTGCCATTTGTGGTGAAGAAGAAGAGAAAGGTCTTACAATGTCAGAGATTCACAAAAATCTATTTAATAAGCTTTTATCTTCATATTTATCTTTTTATCAGTAGCCAAGATTGTCATTTCAAGCAAGGTGGAAAGTTCTCAGGTATCATGCCTGATTTCAGGCATAGAGCAGTTTTAAATTCATATCATATTTACTTCAATACATAGTACATATTTCCTCCTGGACAACATTTCAGGTTCACAATTTTTTTCTTTTCTTGCTTTAATTCCTGTGTTCATGTGTCTATTCAGGTGTTTTGATGTGCAAGTTGTGTATAATAAGTTAAGTATTACCCTAGAAAATCTATTTGGTTTGAACATTATGTAGCATGCTTATGTGTGTGTGTGAGAGAGAGAGAGAGAGAGAGAGAGAGAGGGGGGGAGACTGTCTTTGGAGAATGCTGCTGTACACCTGTGAAAATGTGGAGTCTAGAGCTTCTCTAAGAGCTTGTGTGTGTGTGTGTGTGTGTGTGTGTGTGTGTGTGTGTGTGTGTGTGTGTGTGTGTGGTGGGGGGGTTGGGGTTGTCTTGGTGATAATACTGACAGAATGCAGTATCTGTGGTTTGGCACCTGAACACAGATAATAGTGATATTTTGCTCTTCACTCTGCAGCAACTTGTAATTGTCTTCAGCCTCTGTAATAACAATATTCAACAACATGATGTCAGTTTGATCGGCAGCGCTGCTCCCGACATCCTGCAGGTTTTGCAGTAAACATGTGGTTGTCGTGTCCATCAGTGTGCGTTGGTTGGTTGGAGAACCTCTCGATCAGGTCCGATGGTTGATCAGGTTTATTTTACCTCTTCTGTTCTGGTTGATTATTCCTTCACTTTACATGGTTGGGCAACAACAAACAAAACACTAGAACACTAGAAAACATTTTTTTTTTAAAAAGGCTCAGTAGGTTTTAAACAGCTGGGCACCACAGTTTTTAACAAACCATACTCAAAGAGGAGGAACGTTTGTCGGTGACTAGTTTCAGAGGCGGATTAATACACATTTGGTGCTCTAGTGAGTATTTCTGGCAGCGGGGCAGTGTGTGTGTGGGATTGACTCAAAACAAACTACAATGTGTGTTCATGATAATGAAGGAACATATCAACCAATGAAATGGCTCATTAACACGTCTTTAATAGTTTTTGGACAACAACGGAGGTTTCGGTGCAGTTTTCAGACAATGCTGATGTGGAGTTTCCAAACAGGACAATATCACAGTTAATATATTAGATATGCATATTGTGTGTGTGTGTGTGTGTGTGTGTGTGTGTGTGTGTCCATACATGTTTGTGTGTCTAGAACATAAATCCAGATAGTTGAGCACAAGTCACACACACAGTTAGCTGTGCAGGTGTTGAAAGATAAAAAGTAGAAGTATTGTCTGTGTTATAAGCAGTAACTTGTCACTAAGTTTACTTTTTGAGTTAGTGAATTATACGAAAAGTCACTTTATTAAACTCTGTAGTTTTGAATGCATTTTTTCAATATGTAAAATTGCTTTAGTGTCTTGATCTTGAAACGTGCTCTACTGTATAAATTAAGTGTGTGTGAGCTATTTAAACACAAAAAGCATCAGTATCTAGTTAAATTTATTTGTGGAGATATTGAGTTTAGTAGATAAAAGAGAGAAAGGAGGGATCTGCACATTAATCCATAGGAAGAATAACACTCTACAGATTAGATGCTTTTGGTTTAGTTCAGGTTAAAGCAGGATAATCTCTGTAAAGTGCTGTTTGTGTGTCGGCTTCAACCTCCTGATAATGTCTGTTTAAAGTTAAACAGTCAAAAATACATTTAATACACTGACGACACTAATCATGTACACAATAAACACTCTCATTCTGATGAAATATTAAATAGGACATCTTCTCTCACAGTCTTTAATGTTAATACAGATGTTTAATCTGGTGACCTGGAGCTGCAAAACACTTCCAGACTTTATCTTGTAAATGTCAGATCTGTGAAGTAATCATCGTCTTAGCTTCCTCTAAACTGTACGGTTTTACAGAGAGACTATTCACATATAAGAAATGGGGGCTCTTCACTTTAGAGTTATACGTTTTCCCTAAAATACACATGTAGAAATGTTTCTGCACAGGTAGAATATGAACATTTTTAATGCAGGTTCTGTAGAAAATCATGCAGAGTGTCGAACATGAAGCCACACAAGCAGGCGGAGGAGTCGACTCTGCAACGATGCTGGAATACTGATATGTTCTGCATGTGTGTGTGTGTGTGTGTGTGTGTTTAGTGTTGGCACGAGATAGCAGTTGCCCCCTGGGCTTTGCCAACGTGGCACTGCCCCCTCTGCAGCAGCATGGCACAGTCTCTGTCTTTGTTGTGAAACTGGCTCTGTGTGTGAGTGTGTGCTATTTAGTGTGTGTGTGTGTGTGTGTGTGTATGTGTGTGCGTGCCCTGGAAAAAGAGGTATCCAAAAAGAAGAAAAAAAGTGAAAATGTTGAAACAAACCAGTCGTTTGTTCAGACAAACTCAGCGTTTGGATGTTGAAATGTGAAAATTCGACATGTCCTGCTTTTTGTCTCCGTGTGTGTGTGTGTGTGTGTGTGCGTGTGTGTGTGTGTTGTATTGATTTTGGCAGATTTTGGACTTTGTGTGTTTTTTTTCTTTATAACTGTTTGGAACATTTGTTTGGGACATTTTGGGAATTTTTACTCCCTCAGATATGGAATAATCAGAGCTGGGTGGGGCTAAACTAATGTAGCATGTGCATCAGTCTCTCTCTTTCTTTCTCTGTCTTCCCTCCATCTCTCCATTCATCTTTATCGATTATTTCACTCTTCCTCCCTTCTTTATTGCCTCTTTTTCCTCTCTCCTTCCTTTCGTTTCTTCCTCCTGCCCTCTGTTTCTCTGTATCAGTCTGCTCTGCTGCTTTCTTTTCCTCCTTTCCTCCATCAGTCCTTCCCTCCCTTCATTCATTTATCTTGTACCCTTTTCCCCTCCTTCACTCTGGCTTTTCTCTCCTTCCTCATGATCTTCACCTCCTTCTGTTTTATTGCCTCCTCTCTACATCTCTCCTTCACTCCTCTCCAAACTCGCAACAGATAGCAATCGATTGATCTTTTCTTTTCTTGTGAACCTATAGTCTTTATATATAATAGCGGGTCATTTCCCTGTAACTGACCTTTGACCTCTACTCTTTGACATTAGTGTTTACAGTGTTAAACAACAAGAAAGATTATATGAATGATAGAATACTGAACCATAATATAAGGTAGTGTCTGTAAATTGAAATGGTTGTCCTAAAACGAAAGTAAATTATTTAAAAATTCTCTAATGTCTGCTGACGTTCTCTATGTGGAACAGACTGAACAAAAAAGTATCAATATTCTCATTAAGATGTTGAAATAATCACATCTCTGCCTTTTAGTTTGTTTGATTTTGATTGATTGACACGTGTGTTTTATAATCAAAAAATAATGGTATCTCTTGTAGAGGCAGAATTACATGAATATCTCTGATAAATTTGTAACTGCAGGAATTGTCTCACTTCATTATATCTACCACTCTAAGTGTGTGTGTGTGTGTGTGTGTGTGTGTGTGTGTAGAGGTGCTCTCTTTGTGGTTTTGTCTAAACTGAATGTGTCTGTTTTGTCTGCACAGATGTTTCCTGCGGCAAGCTTTATGGTAACAGCCTCCCCAACACGGTGTGTGTGTGTGTGTGTGTGTGTGTGTGTAGTTTATAGTAATGAGAAAAAAAAGAATTATTACATTTGGGGTTTTGCATCTAGATTATTAATTTTATGGCAATATTTTTTTCTGATTTTCTGTCAAGCTGTGTTTGAAATACAGTGACAGGTACAGCTCTGTCTTGTGATTGGCTGGAGAGCTTTGCCAGGTGGTACCCATGGGGCTTTGTCCAAACTCAGAGGGTGTAGCCCTCAGGAGGACTGAAGGGAGGGTGGGCCAACCTCCCGAATTGAGCAGTCTGTAAAGATTTCTTTTATTTTTATTCATCAAGTAGAAGTAATAAGTAGAATCACTTGTACCAGACAATGAACACATACAGAATAACTCTGCCTGAATAATTCAGTTAGGGGTTGAGCTACTTTTCACAGAAAACAAACCAAATACTAAAAAGCCTGATTGAAACAGAATATATATATATATATTTATGTATGTTTCGCCTCCTTTGTAAATACATTTAAAATATCTACAAAAACTTCACTGTGAGTTTCTGCCACTAACCTGATCATGACATGTGACTGGCTTGCAATGATTTTTGGGATACTAAAGACAACACTGATTATGTTTCCAAAATTTGGACAACAGAACACTGCATTTCTCTGCCAAATTGCGCGGGGCATAATGAGCAGCCTTGTCGGGGTCGAAGCTAACATCGAAGAAACAAGTGTCCTCTGATATTTTTGGGAATTTTGAGGAGGAGAAGTTCACAATTTAAAGTCACACATATTCTAAGTTTTGGGCATTTTGATGCTAATTTTAGCTGTGAAGAGAAACTGCTTTAAATGTGACTGTATTTATTTGTAGGGATATACGTTTCAGTATGTAGTTATGAAATATAAAAAGACAACACAGTGAAATGAAGTAAAAAAAAACACACCTTAACTGTATTAGAGTATGCAATCCTCCCTTCTTCTCTTGCTTTTTCATTCTTTTCGCTCTCTCTCGTTTCGCTCAGCCTCTCTCTCCGGTTTACTTTAGTCTCTCTCTCTCTCCCTTTCTCTCTTTCTGTCTGTACCATATGGTGTACCATGGTACATTTAGCTTGTCAGTGATAATGGATGGCCATGGAAGCCCAGTTTTGCTTTAAGCGCTAGCTCGCTGCTCGCTGTCTCGGTACGTGTGTGTTTGCGTGTGCGTGTGGGATGATGGCTGCTGATGCTTTCGGCTGTGGGATGAGGGATCATGAAGCTAAATAAGCCCTAACGTGCCCTCACACACACACACACACACACACTCTCTCTCTATCTCACACACACTGAACGTCATTCATCCTGGTCGACGTGGTGGTCACTTCCGGGTGGTTTCATTTGGACGATCTGATTGGTTGATACAGAAGGGTGAATCTAATCTGAAGAGGTTTCTTTCAACAATGATTTTCAGCATCTTGTCTGCACTCAGCAACCCAAATAAAACAAGGCAGAGATGATCAGCTGATCACATATACAGCCTCCTCTGCTCCGTTTATTAGAAAAGGAAAAATAGCATCAAACCAGACAATCACAAGGGTCAACTGGTGTCTTGGTGACAATTTCTGGCAAAAACGCCAAATTTCTGCTAAGTGACCGAGTGTGAATATACAGAGAACTCACAGACCATCATTATACAGAATAACATTAAGATTTTAGTCATCTTAAGTAATTTAGGTTTTTAGGGAAAATACTCTGAAGACATGGCAGATTAATACTTGAAACCGTAGAGATTTATTTTAAATAGATGGTAATCATTTCACCAGCTGGCTAGATAAACAATATAACTCATAATGAGGACTTCAAAGGTCAGGTTGTGTAAAAGACGAACAAATATGGACTGAAATGATAAGATAAAGAGCTGAGAAGTATTATGAGTAGTAAGTGATTTTTAATATCTGTTGCCGTCAAATTAGAATAGAAACGGAATAATATGAATTTCAAATATATTTCCCTTTTGTTTTTATTTCAAACCTTTTGTCCGTCAGTGTGAGTGTGCTAATGATCATTGGTATATTTATGACTATCTGAAAGCCTTATGATTGAGTCATGATGCTGATCAGGGCTGGACACCTCCTCCTCCCTGCAGCCAATCAGCGATCCTCCTTTCACTGAGCACAAACCCCTCTGTTATCCTTGGCACCGTCCTCAAAATCATTATCGGAAACAAAACGATGAGCAGAACTGGGTTTAGGAGGAAAAAAGAGCAGAAGACAGGAACAGGATGTCTCCTCCTCTACCTCTCGTCCTCATCCTTCCTGCGTCCCTTTTTGAGAAGTGGAGTGATTGGAGAGCGGGAACAAAGACATGAGACAAGAGACAGTGATTGTATGTCAAAACGAGATGGTGCTTTCATTCCTGCAGAGAGAAACTTTTTTTGTTTTCTGACGGTTCTTCTGCTTTTTGTTCCGGTTGTATCAACTACATCAAGTTTAAGCTTGTACATATGCAGTTTGATACAAAAACACCATGATTAAATCACAGAAACGGACATTAGAGCAGGATAAATCATGCTAAAATTGGTGCAAAATGCCTTCATATGGTCATCTGTGACAGTCTCCTGCACTATAAAATCTCATGTAAACCTCTCAAACAGCACATGTTGTGAAAATCATAATACCCATGAGGACGTTCTTTACTGGAGTCTCTGGGAGTACTGGGACTGTTGATGGTACTCGACTCTGCCTCCTACACACTGTACTGCTGCATTGCTGTCATCTGCATCACAGCGCAGAAACATTTCTAGCATTTCCCCTGAGTTAACTTACATCCATACACAACTGACCAAAACTGTTTGACAAATCCATCAAAAATCTATCTTGTCACTAACTATACTTCTCTGTATGTGTGTGTGTGTGTGTGTGTGTCAGGATCAGAGTACAGTATACCAGTGTGTCATAGTAAAAGAAAACCAATGCAGCACACCTCCTGATGTCCTGACAAAAGACTAGCAGGAAGTCGTGAAAGACAAGGTCCATAACTGCAGTTTCTTTCGGCCAAGTCGTTGAGACTCTATCATGGCTTGGCGTGTGCTTATCTCAAAATGGAAGGAATGTAAACAATGCAGGTTTCTAACTTTAAAAAATTGGCTTTGCAAATGTGTTATGAGGAAGGAAATGCACTCAACAGATTTGTAAGACCTCATGGATGGACACAATGCGATTTGTATTGGATGTAAACGTAAACTTTGTTTATAAGAAAACTCCACAAGGGACATTTAAGTTGTAAAATTGTAAACCTCTCATTTCCTCTCCTCTCCTCTTTCCTCTCCT
The DNA here is from genome assembly GCF_910596095.1 of Thunnus maccoyii. Lineage (NCBI taxonomy): Eukaryota > Metazoa > Chordata > Actinopteri > Scombriformes > Scombridae > Thunnus > Thunnus maccoyii. Next base: position 4,497,821 of record NC_056551.1, read on the forward strand.
CTTTCCTTTCCTCTCCTCTCCTCTCCTCTCCTCTCCTCTCCTCTCCTGTTCCCTCTGGTTTCCTCTCCTCTCTCCCTGCAGCTGTGTTCTCCTTTCTCTCTCCAGCTGTTGCCAACCAATCACCTGCTCCCCACACACACACACTCACACTTACATGCACATACACACACACATACACACACACACACACACACACACACACACACACACACACACACAGTGTAATTATGGGAGACGGGGCGCTGGCTGGGGATCCATTTGAACACATGAATAAACGAAAAAGGAGAGCTTTGCATACAGAACCAGAGAGAGGTGATCGATCAGGAACAGACATAACACACACACATGTGACATGTGACTGATCAATGAATGAAGTGATTAATAGATCTTTTTTTTTTCATTTTGATAATTAATGGTATAAATTTAGTCCTTTATTTTAGATCCAATATAACTTGAGAAATGTAATGCTGAAGCAACTAGTCAATTAACTGATTAGTCCATCAACAGAAAATTAATTGACAAACATTTTGACAGTTGATTAGGTGTTTGTCATTTATCACAGTGCAAAAACACAGAAACTTGCTCCAGCTTCTAAAATGTTTTGTTGCTTCTCTGACTATCTGTAGGTTTTAGACTTGAGAATTTGGAAACTGCACTGGCATTTTTCACAATTTTGTACGCAAAATAACCATCTGATTAACAGTTAATTGTTAGTTGCTAGCATAAATGTAAAAATACATACATACATGAATATATAACATACATAAGGTAAACAAATCCTCATTGTTTTACGCTCTAATCAAGAAGATGATAGATTTGTAGATAAAATTTTCAAAAATACTTTACTCAACAAGTATAGAATTAAGAAATCAAGTGAAAAATCCATCAGTGAGGAGCTTGCACAGTGTTGCTCATGAATCATCCCACACAGAGTGCAGGCTGACCTCCATGATGGAGGAGCACCAGAGTGAGGAGCAAAAGGCTAAAAAATGAAGACAGAACTAAAGGAGGAGAGGGGTGCAGAGAGCAGGGAACCTGAGAGAAAAAAACAACAACAGAGCAGCCAGGCTGCCCGTGTCACCCACAAAGTTTCCCTGCGTATCACTGCCTTAATGTCCCGACCGTTAGTTGGTTTCCATGGCAGCAGACAAGAGTAAAGTGGTAGCTTTTCCCCTTTTTTTCCCACGCTTTCAGGGCAGTGCCATGTGAAAGCAGCGGACAGAGTCTCTGCTGGCACACTCTGAATGGGAACAGAGCTGACAAAGAGCTGAAAAACCATGCTGTTAGTGTTAAACTGCCTCAAACTAACCAGGGTGACCGGTTCAATTCCCGCTCTACCTCGGTAGGTGGAGCAAGGCAGTGACACTGTCAGGTGGGTCAGCTCCCACTAAAGAACAACAGTCTGTCCAAGAAGGTGACAACTGTTTTCTTGGTTAGAGAATCAATCAATGAAACAGAGATTTGTAGGTGAGATTAATAATGAGGATGTCATCTTTCTGTGCCGGAGCCAGAAAAATATATAATGACAGAAAAACGGTCACAAAAATAGTGTTTAGCATGGACGAGATCAAGTCAGCTTTCAGAAATAATTGACATATTTTTCCGATCAACATGACAAATGTTAACTGCTCCATTACAGCCCCTGTATTGATTATATCAACTTGTATTCTGTCACATTTTAATTGTGTATGTGGAAGTTTGTTGGCTAACCAGCTCAGTCTCATCCAGCTAAACACACAGGTTAGCCATCAGACAACTCAACTGAGAATAAGTAGCATAAAGACGAGGTATTTGTCAAGACAGAATGCTGTCAGGTAAAAGTTTGTACGTTTGAAGTACAGCTGATTGGTTTGTAGATAAAAAAATAACATCAAAAAGCTGCTAGCTAGCATTAGCAGGTTGCTGAAGGCTGCTAATGCTAGCTAGCACTACCGCCCACCCGTGCTATGCTGGTTTCAAAACAAACAAAACCCGCCGTGCTGAAGCTAGCAGGCTGCTGGAGCTGCTTTCATGTGCACCATTAAATAATAATGTCAGACAAAACATAACAAAGTAAGTAGCTAGCAAAAACTCTTCAGAGGAGCTAAAGTTTTTTAAATTAACAATAGTGTTGCTGCTTTACATTACAGTGATGATGATGTAGCTGGATAGTTTGGATAGTTTGACTGCTCATGCATTCAGACTGTGTGTCATTTCTCCACCATTATTGTAATTAACACCACACAAGTTAAAGTTCAGTTGTTAAAAGAAAGCTTTTTACATTTCCAGAGTGAGTAAAGGAATCAGGAGAGAGGAAGAGGAAGAATTGCAGGATGTAATGGTGTAGAAAGAAAAACAAGGAGAAAGTAAAGAACTGATTCAAAAGGAAGAAGGTGCAACTGATTCAAGATTAAAAGAAAAAGTTTGAGGAGGAGAGAGAAACACATAGAAGCAGCCGAGGCATCAGGTGACAGAGAGACATGAAAACATTCGAAGCAGGAGGCAGAAAAAACTGGTACGGTCTGACTTCCACCTGTATCTAGATGAATTACTATGTAAATATTTTTAAAAGCACAATCTGTTATCGGAACGTAAACTAAAGGACATCCTAACAAACAAAAGTCAAAGCACGAGATTGAGAGCTGCCGTAAAAGGACTTACAGATCTGTGAATGCAGGCATCTATTAAACATGATGTTTTCTTAAGCTGTTAAGAGGTTGTTGACCTCAGTAACTTATAAATACAGCACTAAAACTGACAAAATGCTGATTCATCTAGAAGTCAAACTGTTGGCTTTAAGTTTAAGCACATTAATCCCCCATAAGTCCGTTTTGTTATTTAGTTATATTACAAACATAGATCTATATTGAGGAGCATATAGACGGTGTGACTGAGGTAAGGTAGGGTTTAGCCAAGCTTTTATTTACCACTACAGCCGTACGTACAAGCAAACCAATTTCAGAGTCATCATCGGATCCTCACGTATTGACACACTGACGTTGACGGCTGAGTCGCTCAAGTCCATCAAGTCTGACAGTGTGACAGTGAGATCACTAGATCAAGGACAACGTTTAGACAGATACTTTATACACCAGCACTGTGGCTTCCAAAAGGACTTATCCTTCCATTATGATGATGATGATGATGATGATGATAATTGAAAGCCTTCTGTTTTAATCTTCATAGTGATAATTGTGTGTAATATACTATTTATTTGTAGTTCGTTTGCACATTTATCTTTATGCCAGTTTCATTGGGCCATATAAATAATACTTTAGTTGCACTAGTGTCACTTTATAATACTTAATAATATGTTTATTCTTGTATTCTTGTTCATAAATGTATTATTTATTCAAAACAAAAGAAAAACATTTTATTTATAATTTCTTTTCACTTAGCTGAAATGATTGTATTAGTGTTTATATTTATTCAGTTATAATAACCAGTAATGTAGCTTTGAGGACATTTTGACCATTTTCTTGATACTTTTGTTCTTTTGGCCAATTGCAGTCGCTGTAGATAACCAATATCTCCAACTTGGAGTTACAACTAGGAGACTGAACAGTATTTCCCATTTGGCTGGTCATAATAACAGTCTGAATGATATAATGGTAACATAGAACTAGTGACAGAAGTGATAGAAGAATAATTTCAGCATTAATTTGAATATTTTGATCAGTCTGGATGATTTAATCTGCCCTGTTGACACCCCTCTGGTGATCTTATCCAGTGTGGCATCCTCATGTAGCTTATTTTGTTAATCATATGGGTTTTTGAGAAGGTAAATTGAGGTCTCACCCAATTAGAGATTTTTTTATTCTTACACTTTTTGTTTCTTTGCATTTCAGCAGGTGGCAAGGGAATTATGTCATTGTTGTTTCTGAGCATTTGAGCTAATAAGAGCTGGTTGCTACTGATTTTAATTTCTGACCTGTGGTGAATGGATTTTAATTAAGCCTTAATGGAACCCACAGCTCACATTTGTTGTTGTTTGGATATTAACTTTTAAAATTTTGGTGTATTTTGCAATTTGTTAAAGAAAGCAGGTGACTACCATTTTCCAGAGTTTCTATGTAGGCGCTCAGATGACTACTCCCTCCTCTGTCCCCGTCCTTTCTCCCGCCGTCCGTCTCTTTCCACCCTCCCTCTCTTCTCCCTCGCTGTGTGATGTCAGGTGGGGTCTGCCCCGCTGTGATGAAGCCACTCTGATCACCGGCTCCTGAACAGTGTGTGGGAGCAGATATGTCATTATTCTGCAGCCAGGTGGTCGCGCTGAAATCACACAGAGCACATCAGCGGTATGATGCAGCTCCCAGATCTGCGGCCACACCACTCATATTACAGGCGTCCAGGTGTTCAAACGCTATCACATTAGTCTAAATACAGGTATTAAGTTGGTAGTCAGGGTGGAGGAAGAGGAGGAGGAGGAGGAGGAGGAGGTCTGTCATTGATGGCGGGAGAGAGAAAGCGGGAGAGGAAAGTCAGGAGAAATGTTGTATTTCACACGCGGGAGGTCAGTTCAAACTAGTCTTCACAGATCCAAAATATTGGACCTGATCCATGAGTACACATATATATATATATATATATTTATTTATATACTCTGATGCACCACCATCCAAAAGTGAATAGTGCATAGTACTTTACAGTGGCAGAGAACAGCAGATTAACATTTTCATATTCCTTATAGAAGGACGGTATATTAAAACTAGAGCCAGACAAGGACACTGTAGGTGCGTTTCCATCCACCTGTTATGATGTGCATTTTCATGCTTAGAAAGATCTGAGCAAAAATGGCAGAAATTCAGAAAAAAAGTCAAGATATTGCAAAAATGTTTTCATGTATGGCTCAGGTGGGAAATGTGGTTAATCAAAGCTGAATGCAGAAAGCAGAATGTCCTCCAAATAATAAAGAAAACAAACACAAGTGTTATATTTCCATCATGTTCTCCAAGATTTTTTCATCATCTCGTTGCACCCTCGTCTTCTGCAATGCTTTATTATTGCTATATTATTATTAAACTTACACTACATTTATCCATTCTGCATTTACACACACCCAAAACCCATCAAAATACTACTACAGGAAGTAAAAGGCGTGGATTATATTTGTGCTGTTCTTCAGTAGGAAATATCAGACAAAGAATCAGATTAAAAACAACACATTATGCAAATAAAAAAGAGAGTGATGCAGTATAGATATATATATTTTATCTTTACTGTCTCTCTACTCGACTCACCCAAACCATAATGGAAGGAAGAAATAATACAAACATGACATAAAGAGCTTCCAAGTACAATAAAACAAAGTGAGAGACAAACAAAAGGCAGAACGGAAGTCAGCAAGGAAGAAGAAAAAAGATGAATAAAGGAAATAAAAAGAAAAGATCGTTTTAGCAAAGGCGAGTATAGGATGAGAAAAGAGTGGAGGAGGAAGAGGAGAAGGGGGGGGGGGGGGGGGAGAAAGGATTAGAGACAGACATGTCTCCATGACAGTGACAGGAGAAAATCAGAGTGTGATGCTGAACCTCAGGATCCTTTGACCCCTCCAGTCTGACAGCACCTGACCCATCATCCATCTCTCCAGGGTCACCCCTCCTCCTCCTCCTCTCCTCACACACACACACACACACACAGAGAGAGAGAGAGGTTGAACAACACTCTCACAGTTTCTACTCAGACCTTAGAAATCAGAACCGTCGAGCAAACTCAAGACTGTTAAAGGTTGTTTTTACTGTAATTAGTCACTTTATCATGAAGATGTAAAGCTTCCTCTTTGATTTAATATGTTCAAACTGTCAACATAAAACTATGTGGAAAATTGCATTACTGTAAATGCTACTGTACCTTAGAGATTTGTTAGCTCTGTTAGCTCTGCTTTTCTGTTCCTGCCTGGAAACCAGTTTAACATTCATCAAAACAAGCTCAAGTTTCAGGCTTAAATTAAACCAGTTGACACCATATTATATTCATTCTTACACATACAACATACTACAAATACTCTAAGATTCAGCATGACTTACAGTTGCAAGGAATATCCAAATCTCACATGTCCGTCAAGTTTTCTTCTATATTAGAACTAATCCAGTGATTGTCTGTACATCCACAGTCACAGAGAAAACAGAAACTGCTAACAGCTGATTTGTCATGATGTAAAAATTAGCACTTTTCATGGTGCGAAACTGGCAAAATGTAAATAAATACAGGCTCAAGGTGTAGCCCACACATAGCAATACCTGCTGCATGCTTCTCCCAAAGAATTATGGGAAGTGTAGTTTCAAAACGTCGCGATTAGCCCATATAGATGTAAGGAAAAAGAAAAACAACACAGTTCTTATATCTGTTGAACAGTAACACAAATATGTTGAAACTCTGTGGACATAAAGGCAGAAAACTCAAACCAATTTAATTAACTTATTTTTATTTCTTTAAAAAAAACTGTTGTAGAGCATTTTTGGTACAACTCACATGCAAATTGATGGTATTTTTAAGTGGCCCAACTTAGCTTGAAAATGACAATATATGACATGTAGCATCTCTGCTAAGAGACTATAAATAAAGTGAGTGAGAAACAAGACATCTGTACTTCACTTGAACATAGATGGTATTTCATAATATTTTAGTGGTTAATATGAAAGTGAGATATTCAGAACATGGAAAGTGTTTCCCTGCAGAAAAGAGGTCAGGAAACATGTACATCTATTTTTATTTGCTAAAGCTTAACCATGTTGGTGTGAAACATTGAGTTTGTTTCTAGGCCTGTTTCTGTTTGACACGTGAAAAGGCTCGTCAGCCTGAACGTCGCGTCTTTATTTAGTCAGACAGTGTCAGTGAGCAACACTGTGTCATTGTGCTGCACTTTAATACTTCCATATTGTGCCGCTAATTCAGAATTTCACACCTTTTTCTCTCGTCGCTACCTCTCCCTTTGTCTCCCAGCGTCGTTTGCCTTCCGTCTCAACCCCGAAGACAAGAGGAAACGTGTTAAATCCACCTCTAAGAACCTTTTTAATTCAACATTAGCAGTCGTCATCTGTCTGACGAACAATACCCAAACACAATTTACATCTACGACTGGAGCATCCCGCCTTTGTTTACTCTGCAGCTAAATATTGTTCCATCAATAATGGACTCCAAACACAGAATCAGGCTTTTAGTTTTAGGTAATCCTGAATGTTTTACAGGAGATTTTTTTTTTTCTTTTTCTTTTTTACTGTGTTTTATTGTCTCGGGAGCATAATTGGAGTATGTTGTTTTCGTCATTTGTTTTAGGTTTTAGGAGAAACATGGGCTCAGAGCCTCGTGGATGTAACTCCAGATGCTATTGTGTCCGAGGTTTTTGTGGAAGTGCTGCCCGAAATCCTCAAGACAAAGGCAGCAGATATGGTGGGGAAAATATAAACCCTGGAAAGAATCAAATCCTTCGAAATTCTCATTCGGCGACAGTTATGAAAGGAGGACCTGGGGGGGGGGGGTGGTTGGGGGGGGATACACCGAAGCACGAAACAAGGTGATATCCAAAAAATAAAAAAAAAAGAAAAGAAAAGAAAACCACGTCAACGCGGCAGTCTACCTAAACCTCCTGCCATGTTTCAGGTGCCATGTTTTCTACCCCCCCCCCCCCCCCCCCCCCCCTCCTCCCCGCCCTCCTCCCATCAGATCACAGCGAAATAAAGACAGATTGATAAATTCACGGACGGGTGTGAACATTGCCAAATCGAAGTCAGACCCCGACCAAAGTAAACGCCGTGCCACAGAGCGAGAAAAGAGGAGAAAAGAGAAGGAGGGATGGAGGGGGAGAGAAGATTTGGGGCTCTAATGCCAGCCTTATGCGTCTTTTAGTCGTTTCCGCCGTCGGGGCTTGGCACCAGCACGGCGCTGTCAGCCAGCCAACAAAAATCTGCAGTGCCTGCCGCATTTCAGCAGCCCCTGTTTTGTCTGAGACCAACACACACACACACACACACACACAGAAAAAAAAACACACACACTCGCGCCACATACACACTCTCAAATCAGCGACGTTTTCCTGCACGATACCGAAGCTTCGTGAAAGAAAATGTTCAAAAATTGAAGTCAAATAAAATCCAAATCAAAGGAGGAAATTTATTTTCTTCTTAATAGATCAGAGACACCCCTGGACAATTATTTTTTCTTTTTTTTTTTTTTTTTTTGCAGTGCCACAAACACACCACGCTGCTTTGGGATATTCATTTAAAAATGTAGTTCTCCTGTTGAAGTCCTGCTGTTTGGAGGGTTCGGTGGTGTCGCCCTGTTTGTCGCCTCGTTGTTGTTTGTGTTGTTTGTCTATTAAATCCAGGGTGGAGGAGGGGTGACTGTGTGTGTGTGTTGGGATGGGATGGTGGGGTGTGGGGTGGGGGGGGTGTGTTGGATAATGAAGGCTGTTTGGTAACGAGGGAGGGGGGGGGGCCTTTCTTTGGGTCTCATTCACATGAACAGGGAACAAGTGTCATGGCTGCTGCTGAATTTTAATCTGTCTGCAGCTTCACAACCACACCAAACACACCAACTCTTTCCAATACGTGCATGTGAATATATCGTCTCCTTGAAACAATAAACACACAATTTTTCAATATAATGTTTGGATTTTATTAGATAAAGTACAAACATTCTTTACTCTTGCTAAAAAGTTGGCATTTTGGAGATGCATGGATTTCAACAGAGAGTCGTGTCTCTCATTGTGTCCCAGTGCAGTATTGCTTACTAATAGTATACAAGAAATCAATGCACTGTATGGCTTTACTAATCAGTAATAATATAATACATGTGCAGACAAGTTGTCGATTAAACTTACAGGAGTTTAAAGCAAAATGATTTCCTGAGATCTTCCTGGAGCTGTTTCACTATCATCAGCATTTTATTTTTTTTATTGTGTTGCAGCTGTAAATATCTCATCCGTTTCCTCTCTGTATTGCATTGTGGGACAATAATATCACTCAACAGCACATTTAAAAAATCAAGAGGATGTTTCTGTGTCCAAAATCACTTCACCGCACATTATACGGCGCCTTAAAAAAGTCCCACAATGGTACAAAAAAAGCAGCGTTGACGGCACATACGCTGCTTTTTACTTTAATTAAGTGATTTACATGACATCATTTAGTGATGGTGTGAGATGATAATGTTTGTGATGAGTGAAATCTCACTGGACTTCTCAGAATTGTGTAAATGGAGTCAACTATTGAGCGCGTTATGTGAGCGAGGGCTAGCGTGAGATTAGAAACAAACTTTCACTTTCTGTTTTATTGTTCGTTAAATGACGATTTCATCAGATCACTAACATGTTTCTGTAGGTTTCCTCTGACTGGAGTCTCAAACATTAGTCAATTGTGGTATTGTTTTTTGGTTTTGTGTTTTTTTTTATGGGGTGAGGAGGGGTAGGAATGTGGGTTTTTTTTGTAGCAGATGTTGTTTTTTTTTATTCCGAGAGAAGAACTATTTTGTTCAACTTGTTCAGAGTTTATGTCGTAATTTTGCTTCTTTTATGACAAGTCTGGTTTCAGTCGTTTTGTTGTGTTTTTACGCCTGTGTGGGCAGGACACACTGTGTGTATTGTACACAAAAACCAACAGCTACTGTCTTCAATTTATAACTTTAATACTTTAATAGCAAGAAAAAGTTTCCTCAGGTAGCCACCAACACTTTCCACTGTTTTATTATCCTTTTGTTGGCTTCATATCCAACTGTCTACACAGCAACACTCTATTTGTTTATTTTTCAGACCAAATGTCCTAAAAATATAGGAAATCACTATATTTGTATTAAAAGTTTATTCAAGAGGTCTGCCCAGTTAAGTCTAAAGTCTAATTGTGATGTCAAGTAACTTCATTGTGCTGTTTACAAAATTAACACTTTTACAAATTACATTTGTTAAGATGAACACAAGATAACAGGTGTGTGTTCAGCTCCAAGTGGATATTAAAATACTTTTTATTGCAGACAATTAGAGGAACTTTGTCTTATATTTGGAGGAACCAATCAAAACACTGGTTCTGATACAGAAAACAGCTAAAAGTAGATTCAGTTTCAAGTTCGTTGCCGATATTCTCACTATTTCACAAAAAAGAATGCTTGAGTTAAATTTAGAAGTTACTTTTTGTGCTCAAAAATGATTCTATGAAATTCTCAGATACACAAACACACAAACAAAATAAGATTAAAAAATAAATGGAAGATAAGAATCAGCGTTGTGGTCCAATCAGCAGTCTGATCTGGTCTGATATGGCGGAAGGTAGAAGCCGACAGATGTGAGCTGGATGCTGCGTCTCTCGAGTCGTCCTCGTCGCTCGTATACGTTCATCTGTTGTTTGATGTATTCACTCACTCCGGTGCCAAGAAATAAATGCCTGCTGGGATTGAAGTAGGGGGGCGGGGGGGTGGGGGGGGGGGGGGGGGGTGTCTGTTAGACGACTGTTACTCATCGACCATCGTCTGTTAAATTAATGTTGATCCCAAAAAAATGTTACGCTTTACACGGGAAGACAACGCCATGAATAAATATATAGATTATTTCAATTTCAGCACTGGCGGAAACGTTTCAGAGTGTCTGTTAGAGAGTGTGTGATGCTGTTAGTAATGTGTGTGTGTGTGTGTGTGTGTGTGTGTGTAAATGTGTTTGTGTGTGCCGGTACCTTTCAGACTTTGTAGAAACTTCTGGACCGGTGCCCGGCGGTGTCATGGAAACGCTTGAATCGCTCAGAATGATTCATGTCTGCACAGTCCAACCCTCCCCCCATCACACACACACACACACACACGCACACGCACACACACGCACACACACACACACACACAGCATGCAAGAAGAGGGGAGTTTAACCCTTCTTCTATCCATCTTCTCAACCTCCCCCCCACCCCTCTTCCCCACCTCTCTTTCTCTTCTCTCTCCTCTTTCTTTCCTCCCGTCATCTCGCCATCCTCATCAAATCGCACTATTAGTCACATAGTTTATTAAAATGGACTCATTATATGGATGTCAGAGGAGATCACGTCTTGTGAGTGTTTCCTTTCACGCAGAGAAAGACTCGACGTGTCTCTCAGCCTCTGAAAGAAAGAGTCTAGACGTTCGACATCGACTCCTAGAACAACTCCATCTCGCTGCTTTTCTGTCTTCCTGCTGATGAATTAGACCTGAAACTGATAAGTGAAAGATAATCACATGTGATGGACAAAATAGATAGAAGCAAAGAGAAAGAAGTCACCTTTGTTTTGTTTTTCTTGATTAATTAAATTGAAAACAATGAATAGAATAAAAAATGAATACAAAATGAAAAATAAGTTGATTGAGGAAAAGATAAACTCCATCCTTTTATTTTCTCCTCTTCCTCTAACAAAAATATAACTAAACAAAAAAAACACAACTGTCAGGATGTATTAAAAGACGTCAAAGTGATGGACGAAATCAATCGACGTCGTCACTGACTCTTAGAACAACGGCATCTTTTTTTTCATGTTGGAGAATCTGAATAAAAAGCAACAAAATATAGAAATGAATAAATAGAATTGAAGGAAATAAATGAGAAACAGTGTCTGATGATGATGATGATGACTGATGAAAAGGAAAAGTCTAGATCTGACTCTTAGAACAACTACATTTTGGTGAATCAGAATAATAAAACAAGAAACTAAAATAAATCAAATAAGAAGGGAAAAAGCTCATCTGGTGAATTTGCTCCCCTATAAATAAAATGTAATAATTCAATAATGCAGTGGAATAATGTGCTGTTATATTTTATATATCCTCTCTTTTGTTTCTTCTCTCTTGTCCTCTTTCTTCAGTCTTCTTTTCTCTAGTCTGTCCTTTATTCTTTCCATTCTCTCTCTCGTTTTTATTACTCTGTTCTCTTTCCTCTCTTTTGTTTCCTCTGTTATCCTCCTCACTCGCTTCTTGTGTCTTTGTTTCCTTTCCTCTTCTCTTCACTTCCCTACTGACAACCGATCTGAACAGCTGATCCGAACGACTGACAGATGAATTTATCTGTGGTTCGTTGTGTCGACCGCTAAGGCTGCACTTACTGCTGTTCACTACTACTGATGTCATTGTTTAGTTGTTGTTGCGCTGCACTTAATAAAACTTTATTAAAGTAATTAAGATTAATATTAGCATGGAGGAGCTAATTGAGGAAGAAGAAAATAGCCAGCTCTCCTTTATACTGTTGCCTTGTATATTGATCAGATATTGTTTGGTGTTTGATTGATTCTTAACACAATAAGCTGCCTCTGTGTCTCTTACTTTTTAGTATTTAACCAAAACCACCATCTTTCCTGAAGTGATTTAGTAGCATAAATCTAACAAAACATGGGACAGAGGAGGTGAACGCTGGTCTCTGGTGTCAAAGTGGTGAGCTTTACACGTCCACCCTCAATGGTTTGAAAGATATGGGTGTTTCCCTGCCAGAGATGGTCTAATGAAACTTAGTCACATAATTGGAAGTCTGTAGTATTGAGTGTTTTTTTTGGATGGTGACCTTCAGGTACAATAACAAAACTCAGGTATCTGCTGTAAGTCCCCCAACTTCATGAATCACTAAAGTTAGACAGAAAATCAAGGATGGTAAAAATAAAAGAAAACAAACAGCAACAAAAATCTCATGTAGCAACAATGCCAAGAATAAAAACGCCAGAATAAAAATGAAAAAGACTACAACACTGCAGGTCTGAGAGTTTATTCGGCCTTCGAGGAGGCAGACATGACCAGAATACAAAGCGATGTTGGTTTGTGGGCTTCTGCTGCGTGGGCGAGTCCAACAAAATCCTCTATTTATACACACACACACACACACACACACGCAGTAAGTGTGTCTCTGGTTTTGGATCATGTATTGAGTGTTTTCTTTCTCCGTTTCGTATCGTGTTGTGTGTTGTGTCGGCCTTGTTCTGTGAAACACTTTCCAATGAACCTGCCGCTTAGAAAACACAGAAGAAAACAGTAAATCGATGATAATGACCTTTAAAAAAAAAAAAAAAAAAAAAAAACTGGTGGTGAAGTTAAAGAGAGTGAGAACCGGTCTCTTTGTGAAGGCTGAGGCGCTGATGAGACAGACAGGCTTTTTTGGTTTCTGAGGTTGGCCTTCATCCAAATACGGAGAGAGGCAGAGAGATTTCTGTAGCTTGTAAGTCGCCTGAATTCAAGGTATTTTTGTGTTTGTTCCGTATGTGGCAAAGTCAGGGTCGAATACAGGAGGAAAAAAAGACAGGAAGAAGCCAGTGTGTTTCTTTGTTGAATTTTCACACTAAATAAGAATTTAATGTATTCACAAGGACAAAAATAAGTAGAGTAGAGGAAGGGTTAATGTTAAAATAACTCTCATTTTGATATTAGACCAGGGTTCTGGTTTATAGGGAAAAAGGAAAACGTATATCACCAAAAATATCCAGAATTTGCCCTGAAACATGTCCTTTTTTAATCTATACAAAAAAACACACATCTTATATTTTAAAATAATTCAATACATTTCACATGAGAGTGGTCAGAAAACAGTTGCGTTTTTTATCACATTTGATAAACCACATGTTAAATGTTAACATAGTATTTGGTGTTTTATATAAAATCAGTTCTTTCACAAGTGATGTTACATCTCATATGTGAAATATCTGATAATCACATGTGCCTATATATGATTTTTTTTACATGTGAAATAGTATTTCACATATGATAGATTCACATCTTAACTCGAGGTCAGATGTCTGGTTTTAGTTCAGGAATTTTAGCTAATAGACAAAGTCACTCTGAGTATTAAAGGGGAACGTCGCTCATTTTTAGAATTCACATACATTCGCATTGTGCTACGGATCTACTATAAAACTTGCTTGAGTAATCATTGAATTGATGATCACACTTGAATGGAAATTTTGGCCCTTTTTTGTTCCTGAAAACCAAACTAGGTTTAAATTTCAATTCATTACAAGTGTTTGAAAATGAACTTTACTCAGATGTCAACACAATCCTTGCTGCATCTGATGATCTCAACAAGATCACATTTACTGTCTAATCTGCCAGATCATTTCACATCAAGATTTGCAATAGGATCAAATTTTGAATTATGATGGAGTTAATGAGAGTTAGTTTAGTCAAGGGCCTGTTAAGAGCCTGTGTGATACTAGCTAATAGTCTGCAGAGCATCCCAGTTCCTGTTAGCTCTCAGCTTGTAATGGAGCTGATTTGTGTTTCTTCCCTGTCTCTCGACGTTGTGGATTAGCAGGGATTTGGTCCTCCTGGCTCACCGACTTCTCTATGGGCTTTAAACAGCAGAGTGTGCTGACCTCCCCTCCTCCACCTTTTGTACCTCTGCAGCCAACACACTCTAACGAGCAGCGGTTCGTCTGGGGGTCCTCCTCACAGCCAATGAGCTTGTTTGGGTCCATCGCCAGGGAAAAAAAAATGTCACCACAGGGTTCCTCTGAAAAATGTAGAGGTTAGCGGAAGTAGAGTCGAGTTTGAAAACCTTCTTTTTCTTTTGAGATTTGAGACAGTCCAATGTTTGTGTTTGGATTATTTTGAGGCTTTCTTTTATCTTTATGTGACAGCCGATAGTGGAGAAAAAAAGGGATGATTTAGAAACAGACAGAGCTGAATGATCATGTGTCTGATTCAAACCTCTTACGTCATGGTTATGTGGTTGCATGTAAGGCTGTTACCAGCAGTTATTTTCATCTTTCATTTCCCCAAAATCCCCAAAATATCAGCTGTTCAGTTTTTGAAGATATTAAATGGAGGAAATCATGAAGCTGTTATGAGCACGCTTTTGGAATTATCCCTTGAAAAGGGACTTAAGCTCTGAGTAGATTTTTAATATTGTCATTGATCAACAAATTGGTTAATCCAAGAATCATTTCAGCATTGGTATCCAGGGTACACACTGTTAAGGTGTGATTGGCCGTTCACATTTCACACCACCTAGACCAAATTCATGTCTAGTTGCATCTTTCCATTTGCTTTAAATGCACTTGCCTCACAACCGTCAAAATTCATTGGCCCTTAAAAAACGGTTTCACAAAGGACACATCAAGGATGAGCAACCGTGTTAATGTTAGACATTAGCAGACACACGGCCAAGCAGTTGGTGAAGAAACTTGAAAAACTGAAGAATATTTGTTTGAGGTTTCTAGAAACTGTCAGTGTTCAGGAAACAATTACAAAGATGACTGTCAGTGAGCTTTCGGAGGTTTAAGATCCCCTGTTGTCTTGTGGTTTCAGAAGCCTTCATGAAGGTAGTTTTCTAAGAACTCCCAAAATCATCAGAGATTCCTGGAAGCACCATACTGGTTTCAGAAGCCTTTTGAGAAGGGTTTTCTAAGAATGTTCAGAGCATTCAGGGCCCATATCGTAGAGGTTGGCAGTCAGTTCCTCAACAATCCACAAAAGACTGAGGAACATCCATTTTTTGGAGATTTTGGGTAAACTATTACAGGCTTGCTTTATAAGTTGGTTTCTAAGGATGAAGAACCCCCATATAGTGACTGTCCACAGAAGCATGTTGTTTTTTTGTGAACTCACAATTGTCAAAGATTCCTAGAATTAGCATCAGGGTTTGAGAAGTTTTTATGTACGGCTACATCTCGGGTTTCAGAGCCACTGCTTGTATGTTTGAATTTTCTAACACCTGATATGAGTTCCTAGAAGTATTGTCAGATCAAGTCAACGTTTTTGAAAATAAGTTTGTCATGACTCTTCTGAGGCTGACAAGGTTCCTTGAAGGAACAACAGGGTTCATTAATCTTTTATGGAGCAGTTACACAGAGGCATTGGCAGAGGCACAGCCTAGCTCTCAAACAAGTAATGTTCTTTGTTCTTTTGAGGATTGTCGGTGGTTTCTAGAAACTGACAAAGTTCAAGAACTGATTACAAAAGTGTCTTCCATGGGTGAAGAACACCTTTGTTTTCAGTGTTCGTTGAAGCATTGTTGTGGTTTGAAAACCATTCATGAAGCCGGTTTTATAAGAATGCAAATGTCCAAGGATCCTTGAAGCACTGACATGGTTTGAGAACACCTTTAAGTAGGGTTTTGGATGAATGCTCTGAGGTTTAAGGAGTACCTGCTCACATCTTTGCTGTTAATGGTTAAAATCTCAGTTCTTCTTGGAGTGGAGGTTCTTGAGGACATCCTCTCTGATGTTTAAATGTCTTGATATGATTGTGCTAGGTGTAGCTTTAAAAAAAAGGGGGGGGTTGTCAAAGAGCCCTCCGAAGTTGACGAGGTTCCTTGAAGTGCTTTCCTATTTAGTAAGCCTTTCTGGAAATGAGATTCGGCACAATCTGAAGGAACCCAGAAAGGTTTTTTGAAGTTCTTTTCTTTTGAAGAGCGGAGGAGAGAAGAGAGGAGGTTCTGCTGGGGTTCAGTCCAAAGTAGTCTGATAGCATCAGGGAACATTGTGTATAAAATTGACATAGGAATTTAAAAAAACACTGCCGCAGTAATGTCCTTCAGCTGCACTGCTAAATGTATTTTGTAATTGTAAATATTAGATTATCTGGATGAACTCTGTAGCTACTGAGGAGTTTTCACTGCCTCCTGTGTGCTTTTCTTCACTTCACTTTGTTTAATGTTTCTCTTTTTGTTAAATGGATGATACTATTCGTCTAAGATCATAATAACGTGGGTTATCTGATCTGATCTGAATTGATTATGTGGCCATAATTGAGAGGAACTTAAATACCCATTATTTTTCAAAGGCCTCTTTCAAAGAAATAATCTAAAAACAAAAGGATATAATGTTTTTTACTGAGACATATTTTGTGCTGTCATGTCTTTTATTTATAAACTCTCCTTTTTTATCAAGTAATGCATTCTGTGGTTCAAGGCAGTGAAATGGGATGCTTCCCTGTTAGTTTGTGTGTGTGTGTGTGTGTGTGTGTGTGTGTGTGTGTCCAATCACCGCCTACTGTGACAGGGTTTTTTTGTTCTGCTTTGTTTTTTAATGCTGCTCTGTCTTAAACGTCCAAATTAAAACACCAGGGATTTTTGTTCGTGTGTGCTTAACATGAGCTCGGCCGGCTGAGACGGTGGAGGTGAAAAGGTTGCCGTGTTTGGACCAAAGTAAAGACCTGTGGTTGTACAGTTGTTAGATCCTCAATTCAGAATCTAGTAGGTTATTTACTGGGGTCATTGTTATCTTCACTGATATGTAATAAAGACAATGATGACCAACACAATCCAAATCCTATGATAAACAGCATTTAGTGACATTGTTCATTTTTGTGATTTTTAATTGAAAGAAATCCTTCAATTTGCAAAAGCACTGTAGGTTCTCAAGCATTTAAATCTGGTTCATTTTGGTAAAATTGAAGTTTTCAGCAATCTTTTATAATAATTCCTTATATGAATTGTATCACAATTATATGGAAAGATCAGGTATTGATATTGATGTTGTATTGATAATCTTTTGTCACAAAACATGATCACACACACACACACACACACACACACACATTCACACATTCATAAATTCTTTGCAGGTGATTATTAATTATTGTATATATAGATGAATTGTGATGACACGTCACACATCGTCTGTGAATTGAGTAATTGATGAAAGGCTATAAATGTGACGTCAATATGCCCAATTATTCTATTAAATATAAAATAGTAAAATATTGACAGAGTGCAAAATATTAATATTGTCTAAATGTGTCTTGTTCGTTTTTTTGGGAGGATAATTTATCATTTATATGGAGAGTGGAGACAGTTATACATGTAGATTATTGGGGTTTTTTTCTTTTCTTTTCTTTGTAATGCAGCAGCTGTTGTGGTGGCTGCCAATAGGGATAAAAAAAAATAAAATAAAAAGAAAGAAATATGTAGAAATGACATTATTGGCCTTCAAAAGCATGTAACCTTACCTATTCATCAGCTCCACTGGTGTGTTTATGTTATGTTAGTGTCTCACCTTAAAAATGTACAATTACACACAATAATTATACCTGTGTACACTTACACATACACATTCACATTTCCTAAACATACATACACATGTACACACACATTCACATACAGATATTTGCATCTATACATACATACGGTGCTCAACGGGATATTTTATTCAGGGCTGCTGTGGCAGAAGGGACAAAACTCCTGCCAAAGCCGGCCCCCCTCCTCCATTACAAGGTCTTGTATCTGCAACCAGACAGAAGTAATGTGAAGAGTGGATTCAGCGCTGCGTATGTGATGGCTTTAATAAAGTTCTTTTGTCAGTACTGAAGAGGAGAGATGTCTCACACATGCAAAAAAGAATGCAGAATTTTCAATGATTTATATTAATTTATTGATTTTTATTTATCTCCTTTATTTTTGTCCTATGATCAGGCTTATTTATGGCTTTACCTTCTCGCAAGAAAAAAAGTTATTTAAGGAATTAAAGGACTTTTAAGGAGTTTTTTAAAGATATAAGTGAATGAGTGAAAGAATGAGTAAATGAAGAAAGTTAAAGTTTGCCATTGATAGTGGTTTAAAATTAAATTAATCAGTGTGACATAGTGAGCAATTATGAATCATAATTTTAATAATTTCCATTCATTGTCTTCAAGTCATACTGAATAGCATGTTGTATAATAGAAAGAATGAATGAATGAAGCTAATAACTGATCATACCACTGATTATATATATATTCCCATTTTTATACACAGTATTTACAGTAAAATTTAATTGATATGATACAATGAAGAATGAATGAATTCATCTGTGGGTGTGTGAGAGGAAAAACAGAAACTGAAAAAATAATCAAATACATGTTTGTCCTCATATATTGATTTTATGGATGAATCCTTTAAAATATCTTAGATATAAAACATTCATTAATTTCTTTACGGTGCAGCCTTTTGATACTGAGAATTATACAATCATTAGTGTTGAATATAATGTTTTTTTTTAACAATGTGTTTGTAGAAATCTAAGTGCAAATTGTGCATCTAAATTGTGCAATGGTTCAATGATTTTATGGATTCATTGTGAGAACTGGTATTTTGAGGTGTGTGTAATGTCAAATTTAAGTGAATCTGTGTGTGTGTGTGTGTGTGTGTGTGTGTGTGTGTGTGTGTGTGTATGTGTGTGGTCCTGAATAAGTATTTTTAAATGCACGTGCTTCTGTGTATGGATATGCACTATTTCGGTACCGTGCAAAAGTACATTTACATATGTGTGTTTGTGTGTCTATACGGGGCTATATATATGTATACTGTACACATTTACGCGTGTGTGTGTGTGTGTTCGTGTGTGCATCTGTGCCAGTGATTTCCAGTACTTTCTCTGTGTGTGTGTGTGTGTGTTGTATGCTGTAGTGTGTGTGTGTGTGTGTGGGAGTCTTTGTATACGTGCCAAACCGGTCCAGCTGGCATCAGTCGTAGCTGAAGCCGAGGCCGCTGTATCGGTCACACACAAAAAAACACACACACACACACACACACACACACACACAGTCGACCACATTCCCATTCTGTACGCCTGTAATTATCAACCTCTTCTGCATCGACTACCACGTTGGCGTGTATTCAGCGCTGGTCTATACACGCCTGATTCAAACCCTTCACCACGTACACGCTTTATTTTCCTCCACACACGCTCGCTATAAAACCCCTCCATTTCATCTCGTACGGCTGCACCGACCGCAGAATGTAATTACACACTAACCGTGGTTTGATATTTAGACTGGCTGAAGATTTAAGGTTTTATCCAAAAAGAAGGTCTGTGTGGTAAAAATAGGCTGGAAAGTGGTCCCGCAGCTCAGAGAAGAGGAAAGCCTGTTCAGAAGCTGGAGAGGAAATTAGCTTTGTTGTCTATACGCCGCTGCAGTCGGTGCATTTTCGAAAATTCATCAGACGCCCTTTTTTCCCAGCCACTCACACTCAGTTTGTGTTTTAAAATGATGGTCGGTTACCTGCCAAAGAGGCTTCACCTCCCTGTCATGTACTGATCAATCCTTGGCCCGCATTTAAAGAGTTCCGGTGTCTGATTTCATTCAAACAAACGTCTGACCCAAGATGTTCTATAAAGAGTTGAGGAAGGTGAGGGGAGCCTTTTTTCTCACATCCACTAAATGTGTGTCAGATGGAGGGTTAAGGCTTAAGGAACATGCACACTGGAAAGGACAGAACTTCAAAAAGGATACAAACTGATAGAAAATCACAGTTCACTAAATGCTTCATATGGTGAAAATTACAAAAAGAAAGTGTCAAGAGAGCATCTTTAGTTCTTGTACCATAAAAGCAACTCTAAGAATCACATCATGGGGCATTGATGGGTTGGAGGCTGAAGCTTATTTTATGCTACAACAGTATCTGTGGTATGCACACCATCTCCAAACTTAAACAGTGGTCGGGGTCACTGCGATGACCGCACAAGTCACATTGAACAGTTAATTTCTGTATGGAGATGATTCGTAAATAATGTCAAATTCACCACTAATGTTGCAGTTGCACATACAAAAACATAAAGTAAAATGTCACAACTCCTGCAGTTTGAGGATGCATGCATACAGCTGGAACTATAAGAAGTGTAATGTGGCCTCAGGGCTTTGCTAGATGTTTCTGTGTGGCTGCAAAGGGAGTACAGACACCATCTGAAGTGTTTAAGTAGGTTGCTAGGGTGTCACTAGGTTAGGGTTGGCTGCTGACGATATTATTGCTCTGTTGGCCATCATAGGCAATGTTGCAAATCAATGAGCATCACTGATTTATGACAGTATTGCATTGTTATTTTTGCATTGATGTGATGAAGTACCTCAGTTTGTCTTTTACTTAACTGGATTACCCTCCAAAAATATTATTATTATAAAACATTTTATATCAAAAAGTCTCCAATTGATTTTCCAGAAAATACTACTATATTTTATATTATATATCAATGTACATTTATATATCAATATTGTAATAATAAAATTGAGTGAGAGGGATGGATTTTTCCTACAGTAGGTTACTAGTAGGTGGTTGCTATGACGTTTAGGGTGGTTGGCAGGGTTTTATAAGATACCCACCAGGGTGTAGACCAAATCACTGTGACGTCACGCTAACAAACATTGTGATTGGTTCTATTCAAGGTGGTTGTTAGCTGGTTTCTATGGTGTTAGTGTTAGCTGCTGATGAGTTTTAGTGTGTCCCAGGTAGTTGCTACTGTGTTCATACATGGTTGCTACATCTTTGCTACGATGTTCAAGCAGTTGGGAGGACATCTGTAAATGCTTGGGCCATGTCCGAAATGACTCCTCATTTACTACAGCGCACTATATTTATTGTTCACTATTTGATGTTAGTGTCTGACCATTTAATGTGAAACTTATGCACTATGTGGTCCCCAAAAAAGGGGGGTTGCCTGTCCAGTAAACTATTGAGTCTCCATGGACCAACAATTGTGCAATGGGAGAAAGTGAGGGAAGTGCAGAACAATGCCATGGACTGTATGGCAAACCTTCAGAACGGGTAGTGTAGTTTATTCTTGAGTTTTGTCTTTTTTTTTCTTAGATATGAATATTATTTTTACCAATTCTACATATAGTTTTTTAAGTTTATAGTCTATTTGTTGTGTGTGTATCTGTTGATCAGTTACAAGGATAAATAAAGTCGTGTTGTACTGAGTTGAATTGAATTTTTTCGTCTAGATCACTTGTGATTTGAATAGATGATTTTCTGCTGTAAAACATTACAAACTCAATGGTTTTATAGCATCAACAGCTAGCTGAGAAGGATTTTGTCTCTTTTCTTGTAGATGTTTCTAACTGTCACCTGAAGACTGTAGATCTTGTCTCACATTTGTTTTGTTTTGTCTGTACATGCAAAAAGACTAAATCTAAAATCTAAACAGACCTAAAAGAATGTAGAGAATGAAAGTGCTATTTTGGTTTTCAAAGCTGGATTTTGTAGCATAAAGAGCTCTTTTCCCCCGTATATGGATCTATGCATTGCAGGCACAGCAGATGTCTGTTTTGTTGTAGCTACATTCAAAGTAGGCTACTGGGAGATCCGCAAGCAGAAAACATACATAACACAAACTGTGAAGACTGTGATCAGGAAAACTGGCTTTGGCTGTTTTCTACTGAACATCATTCACTGTGTTTCCAAAACAAATTGCAAATGAATAACCTTATGAAAGAAATATACTTTTAATGTCCCAGTGAAATATTTTGTCACCCTCATGTATGTTAATGGGGTGGACAAAAAAGTAGGGGCACTTTTCAATATAATGCTTTCCAGTTCACCACCACCACCCACTACAACCTCAATAATGAACATAAAGTAAAATTATCACCTTTCTGCCAATGTCAACAAAAACTGAAAATGCATAAAGGCAGAGCTGTTGTATTGGATTGCATTAGATGACATAGGTGTTCCTAATGAGGTGCTTGGTGTGTGTATGTCCCTATTGGGTAAAGTCAAAATCCATAGTACAAATATAGTGCATCCTATATACACATACAACAGTGAGTGTTGAGTGAATTGGTCAATTTAGGAATCAATAATCAAACTAATTTTACCATCTCATACATTTAAGTTATTTAAAGAGGCGACTAAATGAGAGAATGAATGGATGAAGTAAATAACTGCTCATGTAGCAGGTTTTATGTTGCCCGATTTTCCACAAACAGCTTCTAAAGTTAAATCTAAGTACAGTTGGTGAAGAATGAATGTATGTATGAATGGACAAATGACTGAATAATCATGCTGTATTGTGTTGTCTTGTTTATTGTTACCTGTTTATACTATATATTCCCTCTACTAACCATCACCTCTCTTTTCTCTTTCCTCCTCCTGCAGGTAAAACAGAGAGGAGTTCATACTCGTACGGCAGAGAGTCCAACCCACACTGCCACCAGGTCAGTCTCATTTTAAATGCCTTGTTTCATTTAAAGCAGAGTGGGCATGTCACTCAGCTTTAGTGCTCTCTTTGTGTGGAAGCAGTGAATGTAGTGAGGGCGACAGAGGAGAGAAAAACTCTGCCTGGGTTTGTTCTAAGGTCAGTGGTAGAGGATGTTCAGTCCCGGAGACGAGGGATTTAAGCACTTGACTCTTCATCCCTGGCCCTGGACTTTAATGACTGTGAACGGTTGTGTAAAAGTGGACGGCAGGAAATGTGTTCATGTGGCCAAGCACACAGCCTGCTGAACTTTAGCAAGGCAAGAACGCTCACATCCTGTAGATGGAAAATATCTGGGTCGAAACCAATAGGAAGCAGCAAGGACAGACCTAAAGTGTTCTAAGGTGCTGCTTTTGTTAAACGTTTATAGAGTGGCTAGTAACCTATGCTTTTTGCTATTGTAGTGTGTCATTGAAAGCAGAGAATGGCAGAAAGAAGCTCTGATTGCTGTTAGACTCACTCGTTATTGAAAGTTATTGAAGGCTACATCGCTGTCTGTGATCACTGTTCCATATGTTTTTATATGGAAGAAATGCTCTTGTTTAAAGCTGCATTGGTTGTTGTTTGTTTGATTGTTTTTTGGCCACTTGGGTGCAGCGGCCAAGGTGTGAACACATTAACATATTACTATCTTATAAAGATGGCAAACATTAGCCTAAATCCACATCCAGCAGACACAGAGCAACATTACTGAAGTCATGCTTGTCTCCACTTAATGAATGTTAGTTCAATATTCACTCTCCTTATCACTCTGTTTTGGTCACTCGGGGGGAAAAAAAATCAGTCAAATGTTCCACTTCCTTCACCATAATCACTAACTTTGTCTGTCTGCAGTTTGGCACCAGACAAGTATTACAGTAGGTTTATCAGACCTTGTTTCCTGAGAACAGCTGCCTGTTGATGCTTGAAACAGGGTTGATAAGAGGAGAGTACGCAGGCTGGAAAACCAAAATTTTAAGCTAAAAGAGGCTAAAAGCTCAGTAAAGCTTCAAATTTGGTGATAATTCTATGTAGGTTCATCTCAAGAAATTGTATTTGTAATTTCATTCACTTTTAATGCTTTAAAGGGTCTTTGACTTGGTTGCAGATATTGTTACCTGCAGATATGTGTTTTTTATGTATCATATTGTGTCTTTAAAGGCAGCAGCACCAACAGGTGATTTGGTTGTTTTATCATCTTGCATAATCATTTATTTAAAGTTCACACAGAGCACTCACAGCTTCTTATGTGTCAATCACTCTCATGACTACTAAAAACAACAGCTGTCGTACGTTTTTTTTATGTTTTTATGTTTTCCAGAGATGCCTAACTTCATCACTTATTCTCAACTTCATAAAACAAACTGATATTAATTTTAACTTTAAGGATTATTGTTCTAAAAGGAATATGTATCTGTGGCGGTGGCGCCAGGTGTTGTGAGGACTTTGGTAATGGCTGGGTCTGAATCTACACTGCAGTTTTCCCGCTCAGTTCTCACGGACCATATGCATTCATGAGAAGATGCACGGCAATAATTAAGAAAATATACATATGTTGGTGTTTGATTCTGCCGGCGGAATATTAAAGAGAGACGGGCTTGATGTGCTCGCTGTAATTTGACAACCACCTTTTGGTTTTTGAAATTAAAAAATCACATACGTTCCGTTCGAACGCAGGCTGTTCCGCGTACCGGCTGAGTCTGATGTTATGGATTTCCTTATCTTTGAGTCTTGAACATCTATTAATTAAAGCTTATCAAAGAAAGTGCATTTCCTTGCTTATGAAAGTCAAAGTCACGCTAGAAGATGTTACGGATTATGATGAATATATGAAGGCATTACATTTCCTTTTGCAGAACATGATGTTTGAGTTTCCGATCAGATGAAAGGTGATTGATCACTGTGGGGAATTAGATCAAATTATTTAACTGCTCAGTAATTCAGATATATAGATCACTACGCCTTTCATAGTTGCAGTGGAACTGTGTGACATGTAGAAAGTAACACTTTTAATAGTCAGGGTTGAGACGGCAGAAGTTATAACATTGTACAAACATAAACTAGCAATTCAAAATGATGACTTGGAAACCTTTTTTAATAATAGACAGGTATTGTAATGAAGAGTTATGAAAGAATATTTTATTATACAGTCACCGCTATGCTACCACAGTCCTAAAGCTCATTATGTTGACACTGATGTTCATTATAACTCACCGTGTCTGATGAGCTGCTTGTCCCCGCACATTGTACTGCACTCGAAAGGCGGGACTGTAGTCGAGACTGTCAGTCTTATCTCATCCGTCACTTCTAGCTCGGGCTGATTTCATGCAAATGAGAACATCCAGATTCACACGAGTAAAAGTTTGCAGAGAGGGTCGTACGTGTTAAAGCACCTACTGTAGTGTTACCTGTGGGTAATGATAATAAAAATTCTGGGTTTTATTAAACACAGAGTATGTAATTTCTGTCGCTGAGGGTCTCTCGGTCAAAACAATAACAAAAGATGGTTTGAAGTAACGTGGGATGATGGGAGTTGTTGTCTTCATTTTTTAACAACCAGCTTCTTCGGGTTTGGATTACTTAAGTGTTCATCGTTCAGGATGTTTTTACCGGGAGCCAAATTATCCGCAGAGGTCTCCTCCTCTCCAGAACAAACTGATCTGGTTATTAAAACAGGTAAAAACACTGAATAAAGCAGTTTCACATAAAAAATGTTGTGTTTTTCTGACACTGTTTGGTGGGCACAGGACGTCTGGTAGGGGCTGTTAGCTGAGATGCTGCTAACCTTTGCTCAGCTTGTTTCTCTGATAACTTGAGATCCAGAAGTTCAGCAGGTTTTGCTGAATTATCTGCAAAGGACTCCTCCTCCGCATGACCGTGGACGTTTGTGTAGTGGTTTGGGTCTCGGCTTCAGAACCGTTACACCCCTAATGCCAAATCTCATCAACATGCAGTCTTTTGAAGGTCAAAGGTCACTCAACATAATTGAAGCAATTTGATTTCTTAAGTTTTCTAATTTAAATTAATTGTTAAAATAAACACGATTAACTTCGTATTCACTTAAATTTAGAAAATGCATTTCTATATTTATCTTTTTTTTTTTTTTAGGAAATTAGCTGACCCCAAGGCGGGGAATGGATCCTCTGTGAATAAATCAAGTACAAAAGTCAAAACCTACAGCAGCAACAAAATATTCAGCCGAATGAACCTAACACTACTATTATCCAATGCAGTTTAAACTTCCAGCGATGTATTTCTGTATTTCGATATTTTCGAAATACAGTGCTAAAATGCTACATACACTATGCTTCAGCTATAAAAATCCAATAGTTTTACATACAGTATAATAGTATGATACTCAGTGGGGTAGTTTTTACTGAATTTGAAGTTATTTTTTGAAAGTACTTCCTCCACCACTGCTCACCGATCACACAAGTGGTGAAAGATGGAACGGTGCGATTCACTGGGGTCCAACTTGTAGTCTGTCATGTCTCAGCCAAGTCTCTGCAAGAATTTATGACTCTATTTTACGCCTAATCTGACACAGTGACCGTCTCAAAAGACAAATTATTGGGTCTAATTTCAGCATAAGACGAGCGCTTGAAGAGAAGCATGAGTGTCTCTGCTTAGTGCAGGGAGGATGTTTACAGGAAGTTTAGAATGTACAGTGTGTTTGTACAGAATATACAAACACACTTCTACTGAGATTCAGATTTTCAAAATGTTTATTAATGACATCAACTAACTTCAGCTTTGATGTCAAAATGAGAAAAATATATCAAACTGGATTTACTAGATATTTTCCACGTAATGTCTTTCCCTTTCATTTTGACGGAAGCTTAGAGATGAACACCAGTGATGATGATACAGAGGATCTGTCTAATAACAGCAGAAATGGTTGCCAACAGGGGTGATCAAACCAAACAAAATGATTGACGGTGGTCCAAATGTGGTTGCCCGGGGTAACTGGACAGCTGTTGCTGTCAAGCCATGTGAATGAAGAGAATACTGAAAGTAGAGTGAAGGAAAGCAAGAATCCCAGTGTGGTATCTGAAGGACTCGTAATAGTTTTTGGACTTTAGTACCATAAAGACCTTGATGCATTTTGGTTTTGATCTTTTTCTTTTTGTCCTGAGGACAGGATTTGGCCCTGACTGCTTTCTCAACAAAGACAGACAGACACACACACACACACAAAGAGTAGAAACATGATGGTCATGTCTGCCTCATGACAAGTGTGTCAGTTGTACTGGAATAATTTTCTTACCGATGTTTTTTTCACTGGCGGAATTATATATAGCTGCTGGTCAAGTTTGAGTTTGTTTAAAATATCCTCTCAGCCTCACTCAGTTCACAACTTCATTTGTTTTCTCACTCAGCACTTTGGGAATTTTTATGTCAGAATAATCAGTTGTTTATTCATTTATTTGCTGATTTGTTCATTTATTTGTGCAGTCTTCCATGTATTCACTCTTTTATTCTTTCATTTGGATCATTTATACGTTCATGTTTCTGGTCATTCATTCAAATACTCCTCGGTTTGTTCATTTACTGATTCATTTTTTCTTGTGGTACTTGAGATTAATCTGTTTGATTTGATTCATTCATTCATTTGTTTGATTTTTTGGCCATTTCTTACCTCATCAGTGTCAATATGCATTTATTTCTTTGTTCATTTATTAATTTGACTGCTCATTCATTCATTCATTCAGTTATCTACTCCTGTATACATTGGAAAGTTTGTTAATTTATTGACTTACTATGTTCAACCATTCATCCATTGGTCCAGCTGATCACTCTTTCATTCATGCACACATTCATTAATTTATTAGGTGTTTCATTCATTCATCTATTCTTTCCTTTACCCATATATGAATTAGATATTTGTTTCATATTTGCAGGGGTCAACCATCCATCCATTGGTCCATCCGATTACTCCATTGATTCAGTTGGAAATTCATTCATCCATTCATTCATTTATTCAGTTAATCACCCATATATCTGTTTGGAAATTTGTTAATTGATTCATTTACCATGCTCAACCATCCATCCATTGGCCCATGTGATAACTCATTCATGCACTCATACAATCATTCATTTGTTACGTGGGCTGTCCATTCAATCAGTGAAACATTCATTCATTAACTTATATTTTCATCAGGGAGGTGGTTAATTAATTCATTTTCTATGTTCAACCACCTATACTTTGTTTGATCACTCATTCATCCACGCATACATTCTTTCGTTTATTAGGTGTTTCATTCATTCTTCTATTTATTCATCCATTCATTTATTTACCCATATATCTATTAGGTAGTTTGTCATATATTTGCAGTGTTCAACCATCGATCCATTGGTCCATCTAATCATTCCATCATTCACTCCTTCATTCATTCATTATTTCTTTCAATTATTCACACACACAGCCATCAGGAAGTTTGGTTATTTATTCATTTACTATGCTCAGCCATCCATCCATTGGACCATCTGACCATCACTCATTCATTCACTCATACATTCATTAGATGATTCATTCATCCAACCATCCATTCATCCATTTTGTTTGGTTGTTTGTTCATTTATTCATTTACAAGGTTCTGTTTGCCATTTATCCATCACCCCATCTAAACACTCCTTCATTCACACATTCATCCCTTCTTCATTTGTTCATTCATCGGTCCGTTTGTTGCTTTCGTCTATTTGTCGTCCATTTGTTGTTTTGACCACTCTCCAACAAATCCACCCATTTATCCATCTGATCACTCATTAGTTCACTATTCATCCATATACTGTATTCATTTGTTCATCTGTCAGCTCATTTGTTGACTTGATCGCTCTCTGATCCATCAACCCATCCATCCATCCCTCCATTTATCACAGACTCGCTGATCTTTTATTTATAACCACCTCTGATATCCAGCTGTGGCCTTTGTACGAGGCTATAGCAAACTTTAGAGGACAAAAATATGAAATAAATCAAACATTACTGCCTCACTGGCCATTTTCCTACTGGGCTGCTGTCAAATTATCCTTCTACACAGTCTGAATGGCTCCTGATGGAAATTGTTTGGAAATGGCAGATAAATTTACATGCTGGGCTGAAGTCCAATATCCTCTGGCTTCATCCTCGGCTGTTAGTGAAAATTCTGTCCTTGTAATAAAAGAAAAAAAAAAAAACACTTAGAGGGGAGGATGAGCTCAAATGCTAACAGCAGGCAGATTTCCAATGACCTCAGTTTATTCCTCAATTCTCTGACCAAACCAAATAGATTTGTACCATTGGTGTTTTGAGGTAATTTAGGTTTCAATTCTACGTCTTGGCTCCGGTTTTTGTTTTAGAGTGTGAAAGTTTTAAATTTACAAAATTTTGTTATTGTGTTCAATAAAAACCACAAATCTGCAAATCTCCTCCAGCTGAGTTCCAAAACATTCAGCCTCATTATCAGACTAAATTGTAATTTTGGTTCACTATATTATTCAATCTGACATTGTGTTCATGTTACCCCCCATTTACGTTTGTTGACATTTTTCTGGCACAGGAAGATGACATCCTTAAGCTCACCTACAGAGCACTGATTGGCTTGATTGTATTTCCAACCACAGGAACAGCCGTCACTGGGCACAAAAGCAGATCTATTTAAAAATATTGTGGGCAGCGTCTAGATCCAATAATTGTCAAGATATCTCTGTCTGGACTAAAGCAGTAGACCAACTGACATTGCCATACCATTAGCTCTTAGTGATGTGATTGGGGAGTTTTGTCATCACATAGTCAAAATGTTCTGTCACTGAATTTTGATTGGTTTTAATCCAGTTTGATGCAGAATTTATGTGGTGCAAAAACTGTTTAGGAAAATGTTAATCATCATTTCAGAGAATTATTTTCAGGATTGTGTCAGGCGCAAGTTTAGATAAATTGTATTACATCATTTCAATAGGAATAATGTGACACTCCGATTCGACTGAAGTAGCACTAGGTCGCGTCAATGACGAAGGAGCATAAAGTGAGTTTTGTCAACATGCACTGGTTGTATTGTTGTATTCCATGTGGTCAAGTTAGTTGTAGTAGTGAAAAGCAGGTGGATGGAGCCGGATGAAAACAGAGGTCTTAAACCATGCTGTCCCAGGAAGTGCGCCGGGCTTTGAAGCCAATTTAACATAGTGGTCAAACCGTGAAATTACAACCTCTGGGCTGGCACACAATCATGGGAAAAGGAGCGGCTGTAAAGCGGTGAATACATTTTCTGAGCGTCACAACGTCCAAGTTAGCTGGAGGACTAAACTGGACGTTAGCCATCTCGACCGGCGGAAGTCTCCAGTGAGCATGCCCCATGGGCGCTGGGGCCCATAGAGCATGAGCAGTACGTTTCATCCAGGTAATTTCTTTACAGCGGGAAGTGGCTTCTTTGGCTTCATGCACCACTGAGCAACTTTCATAGGAATGAATGGGGCCCCGCCTCCAACATTGTATCCAGTTCTCTTTATAAGCCATGCTTAATGGCCTATAGGAGGTGCTAGAACACTTAAACAAAATAGATACAATGATTTTATCTTTATTATCATTTTATTTTTATTTATCATTTTGATGTTTTTCAAATAATTTTATTTGTACTGATTTCCACATGGTCTTTCAAACTAGCCCTTCTGTCTGACTTCACTGTAGACAATGGATGGATGGATAGTCCATCAGTGTCTAATGGTCTAATTTCTGTCCAAGAGAAAAATACACTACAGTGTTTATTTTCTGCACAACAGAGCTTCTCTTTTCCACTACTGATGTGTATATGGTATGAACTGACTGCTTGTATTTGAAGCTGACAGTGCCATAGTGATTCTCTCCTAGCTGTAAATGAGTGGTGGGGGCTGGGAAACATGGCCTCCTGCCAATGTACGAGCCCAACCCCCCAACAGCCTGCTCCCCTAAAAACATCCAAACACCCTCCAAAAACCATCGTCTGTTGGCTGAAGGTGGCATGAATACATTCAAAACACCAGGGATGGAAAGGGACTGAGTCTGTTGTTTGATTACAGGTGACATCATGGATGAATTTTTGTTTATGTATTTACTGTAATTTAACTTGCAGGTGAAATTACATTTATTCAAAATTATACATATTTTAATGTAGTTGTGTGTAATAGACATACCAGAAACTATCTTTTACTTTCATTTTTGTTCACCTCGTGCGGTTTGTAGCAAGATTAATCATTGAGTTGGTATGAAAGTGCAGTTAACAGTCCCACGACAAGGTCTGTGAAGTAGCTGTTCTGGTGGTTTTAATCATACACATGATCTTCATCAGCAGATAGATTTGCTCAGTTGTCATAGAAATGTAGATGTTTATTTCATTTTATCTGAGAACTTTAAGGACTTCTTGTTTGTGTTTGTTCATAAAGACAAGACTCATTCTTGACCTAGCAGTAGTTGACAAAACAGTATCACCTTGAGGTTCATATCGATCATATCACATGATCTTATTGTCCATCTTTGACACTGGAGATTGCTGTTCACATCCTATCACCTATCAGTAGACAACATTACTTTCTTTTAACCATGACCATCACCTTATCCAAGTAATTTTTGTTGCCTAATAACCAATAATGGAATAGTTCAACCTTTTTGGGATGGTAAAAATGGAGGAGTTGTGCTCTGGAACTATTTCTTGGCTAACAACAGCGGGGTGAAGTCACTTCCTGGATTTCGTTGTCACAGTGAGGTTAACTTGCAACCTGTGGAGATGCTGCAAAGATGTACTGGGCAGATGGATAAACTGCCATTTGTAAAGAAATCATTCCAACATGTAACTCCCCCTAAAACCAAAAACAAATGAGATACAATCTGTTTCCCACTGCTTCCAGTCTTTATGCTAAGCTAGGCTAACCCCATCCTGACTCCACGTTTGTAGGGTTGTAGGGTTACTCCACCAATTTTTCACCTTTTACTTGTAATAAAGAGTACTACTTAGCCTATGAAAGCAGCTGTGTAATGTCCTCTGTGTCTCTGAAGGGAGTTTTCCAAAGTCTGAGAAAATAACCCTGATGATGTCATCGTCTGTGATTGGGCTTGAGACTTTAAGTTTTTAAAAGAAATGCTGTGTCTGGGGGACGCAGAGTTTGAAGGATGTGCATTTACCCGGCAGGGAGTCTTTCCCTGCCTGGGAGTCACTATTTAGTTGCATTATCTGAAATATCAAATCCAGCTTTTTGGAGCTTGACATATACTAGGGAGGCCAAGTCAGGATATCTTGGCCTCTGCTGTCCAGTTTTGACCATTATTTTAAAAAATCTGTCTTTTGTAAGTCCAGCAACGTTATGACAGTTCAATGCTAAAATGCTGGGATGCACCTTTAACACACAGGCATGAGACTGATATTGGACAACCCATTTCACTCTGAGAAAGGAGGCAAATAAGCGCATTTGCCAAAATATTGAACTAATATATGTCTTCAACCAAACTTTAACTATATGGCAGATCAGAAAATGATCAGTGACAACAGACCACTTTTGTTGTTTAGGCATAAGGGCTTGTTGAACGTGGCCTACCTGAAAATGTGTGACATATCTCAAAAACTATTGACCAGATTTTGATTATTTTTATTTGGTATCAGGATCAAATGAACAGATTTTTTAAAATGTTCTGATCTAATTTCTGCTCCACAGAAGATGAACCCTTTAGGATTTTGATGGCATCATGGCCCTCCCACGAGCACCACCCTCAATACAATCTTAATTTATTAGGTTCATTGCTATCAAGCCTCATCATCAGTATGTTGTTTGTTCTCACCACGTTTTTTATGGAGATTTCTGTGGCTTCAGTGCTGCTGAGAGTATCACCTGAGCTCCCATAACCACCGTTGAAACACCCTCATGGGTTGTATTAATGTACAGTACACACACACACACACACACACACACACACACACACACACACACACAGTCATGTTTCTATCACTTCAGAGGACATTACATTGACTTTAATTTCCTGGAGACTTATCCTAACCTTAACCATAACCACTACTTGCCTAACCCTAACCTTAACATAACCCTCAACTAACCTTAACTTTAAACCAAGTCTTCACCCTAAAATTAATGATTTACGTCATAAGGGAGGCAAGTCCCCACAACATGACTGTGTCAACAGATTCACATCCCCACAATGTGGCCTCTCTATGGCTGCTATCTAAAGGGAAATTTTGTCTACATAAGCAGAAAAACCCACATCATCTGGATGAAAGGATGGGAGAAGATGATCCTCCCCCTTCATTCTCTCTCTCTCTCTTGTTCTCACCACTGCTATCTTTGAAAGATATGTTTACATTTAGATAAGAAAGCCCTCTAGCACCTGTGGGAATTATGACTCTGGTCCATCAGGAACAAAGGAGGAAGTCAGGCCACAGAGTGATAATTTTAACTCAATCCAAGAAGTTTTTGTAACCTTATTTTAACCCAAACCATGATCTTTCCCTAAACATAGCCAAGTTTGTTTTACACCCAACCAAATGTTAGATCATAAAACTGATGTATTTGTCCGATATGTGACAGTTATGGAAGGCACAGACGTCGTCCTGCTGATTAGAAAATGCAGTTACAAAATATGTATTTTGATGTTTAATTGTGAGGACTTGTTGCCCTCTCTTACTGTCTATCATTCCCTCTCTCACACACTCTTTATATCTTCTTGTCTTGCTGTTTTTCAACATTTTCCTCCTTCTCTCAGTTTCCCCTCACTCTGTCGTTCATTCAAGCCAAAGCCACTGTGTCAGCCATACACACACACACACGCACACACACACACACTCAGCCACACGGACTCTCAGCCACACCAAAGTGTGCCTGTCATCCAGTTATCGCCTCACAGATCAGTAGGTTAGTTGTCGGCCGGCAGCTACAGCTGAGGCAGCAGCAGTCTGGATGTGAGGTTCTGGTGGAATGCAACATGAAAAAAAAGCCTTTAACCCTTCTCTCTCTCTCTCACACAGACACACACACACAGACACACACAACCACACATCTGTCAGTAAAAAGTGCTGAAGGCTCCGTTTTGAAGCTGTGTGAGGTTTCAGAGGAGCTTAGAAGCTGCATTTACCTATTAAAAAAAGGTGCACACACACATACATACATTTATATTAAGCACATGTATGTAGATACGGTATTCCACAACCTTACATTTACTCTCTTGCAAACACACACACTATATTAAAATAAATTAAAAATGTTATTTATGTTTTTATGGAATATGCAGGTATATCTGTTAGTAATTAAAGCTCAGCAGCTCCACTCAGTATTACCTACATGACTCAAATCTAAAGTGCGAGCTGTGTTGACTTTCCATCACCTGCTTTGACTGCAGCAGGTGTGTGTCGTCCTCAGCTTCCCGTTCACTCCTCAGCAGTCCTTAACAAGCTGAACCGGTCCTTTTAAACACTCTGAGGGGCTCTCCAAACACACCGACCTCTGACCCCCACACCTCTCTGACAGGTCAAGAGCCTGCAGAGAGAGATAGAGTCATCCTATTACTGAAGCAGACAGCGGCTCTGTAGTCTCTATCTCTGTCTTTATCGGTAGTTCTCATTTGCTGGTTTTTTTTAAAAATCTCCCCATATATTTATAAAAGTAGGTTTTCTTTGAGGTATAAAAAACACAATGAGTCCTTTGATGCTCTGGTGCTTTTCAGTATGTCCCTTTTATCAGCCTTTAATATGTCTGAGTGGTTATATGGGAGTGTACGATCGTCTCTGCAAAACTGACCTGAGATTTTGTGCAATGGCAGGGAAGGAAAACATGTGGTATGAAGTCATTTCAGCATGTTGTTTCAGTGGTTTGTTGTTGTATGTGTAGCCATAACGTCTAATGTGACTTCAGTGTAAAAGATTGGGGACAAAATCCACAGTCCTGGTTCTGTGTGAAAATGCATTCTAGGTTCAGCTGAAGCTAATTTGAAGCATCAGCAGACGAAGAGTCAGACAATAAAAGTGGGTATCTCCAAAATTACAGCTGCTTTAGTATGAAAGGTGTTGATTTACAACAAATTTCTAATTTGCAAATTTGTGTTTTTGTCTGATCCCTGTTGCTTTGCTGCCTCTCTCTATCAAGATGCAATATTTCCACAGATCTGTGGAATGTGTCGGTATGAAGGCCAGGCATAACTCTGTGTGTGTGCGTGTGTGTGTGTGTGTGTGTGTGTGTGCGTGTGTGCGTGTGTTTGGAAGGCCGACAGTTCCTGTGCGTGGGCTTTACAGTGGAATCTGGTTACCAAGGGAGTATGTGTGTGTGTGTTCATCACTTCATTCAGTCCGTGCTGACCAATGGCGTAGCAGCCAGAAATACAAGCCCACAACAGCTGGTCTTGAAGTCAAGGAAGAAAAAAACAAGGGCAAGTCAAAGACTGTTTACATGACGGGAAATATCAATATATATTATATATACATACAAAATAAATAAAATCTATCTATCTGTCATAAATAACTCTTCTCTCCTCTTATATCCACCCATCCTGTGCATCTTTGTGTGTGGTGAGATGTTCTTCTCACAGCTGCTCTCCAGCTCTGAACATGCACACACACACACACACACACGCAAACACTCACACACACTGATCCAGCTGCTTGTTGCTCTCAGGAGACCTTCAGCCGTCGTTAGTCTCATCTGCCGGCCACATAGATCAACACTTTATTTTATTTTACTATTGATCACAAATACACACAAACTATGTAAACTGTGTGTGTGTGTTTTCAATTTCGCCATACTGATACATCAGCTATGACATTTGACAGTTTATATGTGTGTGTGTTATGCATTATATGAAGGTTCTGAGTGTCAGGACCACCCAGTGTCATTATGACTCGATGGAGCTACTGGGTTTCTATAGTTATAAAGTTTTTGAGACATACACATATTTTTAATCGCAAAGTTTTGGCATCTCAGAGAATTTAATCATTTCATTGCACCTTAAAGTTAGTGGAAAATTAAGATCATGGATGGCTGGAACATTAGTTATCATGATGTTCTCATCATAACTCTTTATTCTGATAATTCTGTTTGTTGTTGATGTCGCTCAGAGACTCAGAAGTCTTGACTGCAGGATCACAGGCTCAACAACACTGCACAGCATCAGGCAGCAACATATGTGCACACAACAATTGTCATTTTAGTGAAATACACAATATGACCTCATGCAACAAGCTCATCTTTAATGGCACATTACCTCACTAATGTAGCAATCCTAAGTTTAGCATCAACCCTTCTTATAGTGTTTGTGTTTGCTTGTTTTTCATTTATAGACTTATAAATAGTAACTACATGTGTCACTCAGGCATGCTATATATTGCTTTGTCAGGACAAGTTATTATCATTTTGCATGTGAGTAGTACTATACATGCTCTAGGAAATAACTAATATTGTAAATTTAAGTTTGGGTATTTTTGTCTTTATGTCCACAATTTTTCAAAATAAGACAAATATCCATACATGAATGGATAGAGGAGATTGATTGAGGTCCGAAGATATGAGAACTATGTTGATGGGACATTCTGAGCCTTAGTACAGTCAAAAAATGCACAAATGGATCCAAAAGAACAAAGTACAGAAACACCTTTTTCATTTATTTTATCACTTTTGTTGATTGTAATTGTTCTGTATCAGACAGCGAGGCATTAATAGGTTTTGTGACATCATTCTGATTGATATCTAGTTGTGATGTCACGTCTTTTTTTCCCCTTTTATTAAATTATGATGAATCTTCTCCTCTGAGTTACATGCTGCATTTGCTTCTCAACACTAAAATGACCGACTGAGTTACTTTTACTGGAGAAAAAGTTATAAATTTGATGATTATGAACCAAGATCTCAATTTATAGAGTATCTTTTATCTATTATTTCAAAGTGGATTCACTGATGCTGATCCTAATTATAGCATGTGTATGTTGCCTGTTTGACAGAGTTATGATTTTGAGATTAAAGGGTACAAATTGTGATGCAAATTGCGTCACTCAGGCACAAAGGGTTAAGTTGTATCCTACACTACTATTATAGCATAACCTACTCACCTTCTCATCCTGAGCAACACTGCAAAATCAATCTATAATCCCTAAAGAGCAATTGATCCCTCTTCCTTTGGAGAGCACAATGTCATAAAACTGTAGTGCCACATAAAAATTGATGTGTTTCTTTATTTTGTGTTTTTTTTTTCACTGGGATTTTTGGCAGAAGTAAAAAGGGTCAAATTATGAAATCGATACTTGCAGCAGTTGACTCTGTGTTTGTTTAACAAGTTCTCATCAGGCATCACGGAGGCAAAGTAGGGAGTTACTCTCTGTCTCTGTCAGTGAAGTTAACCCTCTTCCCACTCTGATGTGTCTAACATCAAACAGTATGCTGTCACACACACACACACATACAATAAACACACTCAAAAAAGCATGAAATACACATACTGATGCATGCACAAGTGATGCATGTGTGTCTTTGCGCTTATTCTCGCATACACACACACACACATACATATGAGTAAACCAGTCTTGATCCATGCGATGTGGGAAAACGAGTTGATATTT
Organism: Thunnus maccoyii; assembly: GCF_910596095.1. Lineage (NCBI taxonomy): Eukaryota > Metazoa > Chordata > Actinopteri > Scombriformes > Scombridae > Thunnus > Thunnus maccoyii. The sequence continues at coordinate 4,535,188 of NC_056551.1, forward strand.
TTCATGTGTTTCCTTCATCAGAGCTCAGTTCTGCAAGACTTTTGGATTCTTATCTGTGACAGATGAAGCAACAACATCCTGGATCCCACAGGCCTTAAACTTCCTTTAAACGAGAAAGAAATGCGACCCAGGCTTTGGAAAGTTCTGAAAATTGACGTATGGCCTTAAAAGCTCTTAAAAGCACATAAATACTTTAAACCACCTCATCCCTCATCTCTCCAGAGCTCCATCCACGCCAAGGGTTAATATAGACATATTGAGAGTGAAAGCATTCGTGTAACCTGCAGAATGATGCAAAATTAGATTGAAATGCATAGTGCAATAAGAAAATGAATCCAAAATGACAAATCCAAGTGAATGACATTTTATCAGATTATCTCAATTTATATCATTATTATATACTGATATATTCTATGAATATAATTTTCCTCAAACCTAACTGTACATATTAACTTCTTTCAAAAGACAAATGATATAAATCAAAGAGGAAGCAAAAGATATCTCACAGCGTATTACCCACATCAAACACACACACAAATAAAAACGGGAAGCAACAAAAACATGATTCTCAATCATTCTTTTCATCAGATCAGGGGTCAACAAATCAGAAAAAGAGAGTTTATGGCTAACAACACATGCTGTAAAACAGATGAATTAATGAATAAACTAATGAATCGTCAGCATACATTTTTTTCAATCAGTGTGTTACTGAAACAGAGTTAAGATTCCAACATTGTCTCTCTTTACGTAATCACATGCCCTTGATGTATTGATTTCTCTCCAGGGACTGGAGGTAATGCAGATAGATATATATCGACATATTTCAACTTAAAATATGAGAAAAAACTAACACGCTGTAGCTTTAAATCAACAAACATTTAACTGCTTGTGATTTCAGATACTCCAGTATTAACCACAGACAATGTTTTGTCATAGCTCTTTGCCAGTCACTGGAAAACAGAAAATCCTAATTTGAGTGCGAGGAGTGAAGCCATCAGAGCCGTCTATAGTTACGCCACCTTCACATCATATTGGAGTGACTGTACTTACTAACGTCAACATCAAATCTGGAAAGTTTTGTTTTTCTGTAATATCTGATAAGTACAACTTGTTGCTAAATAATACAGAAGTGCATGAAAAACATACTGGAACTTTGTCTTTCTAAAGAAACATCGGGGCTTTTTCCTATTCACTTCAATACAGTCCTAGTTTTTCTTGGAGTAGCACCTAGTGGACATCAGAGGAACTGCGACTGAAAACACTTCGGCTCTGACTTAAAGATTAGCCATGCGGTGGCTTCTTGTTCTCCCGCTACATGTTCATTGGGTTAATATGTGTTTTATATGGAAGTATGTCCAGTCTACAAGGTTTATTTCTACACTCCTGTCTGTGTTTGTTCCTGGTTCTAACGACTGCAAAGTGAAGGCAGCTGGGACTGAGGCATGATGGGAGTCATCAGTTCAAGATGGCACTGCAGGGAAGCCTATTTTTCATTCTCTTTTCATCTCTCTTTTCATCTCTAAATATAAATCTGTCTCCCCATCTATCATTCATTCACTTCCTGTCTCCTCCCATTTCTTCCACCCATTTCTTCCCCTCTTTCCATTCTTCTCTCTCCCTTTATCTCTTTGCCTCTTTCTTGCCGTCTTTATTCCCTCCTTCCCTTGTCTTCCTCCCGGTGTCTCTGCTTCAATCTCTTCCATCCCTCCTCTGTTTTTCCCCCCCAACTTCTCTTTCTTGTCCCCTTTTTCCTTCCCTCCCTCTCTTCATCCTTCTCTTCCCTTTTCTGTTACTCTCTCCTTCCTTTCTCTTTCCTTCCTTACTTATTTGATTCTGCCTTTCTACTTCCATCCCTCCTACTTTTCATTCTTTTCCTCCCTCCCTCAAAAACTCTCCTTCCATTTCCTCTTTCCTTTCCTCCCTGCTTCCCTTCACTCATCTCTGCTTCCCTCTTTCATTCTCCACCTCCTTCTCTTTTTCCTCTTTCCCTCCTTTATTCCTCCTTTCCTCTACTCATCTCTCCTTTTTTCCCCCTGTCCTTTCCCCTTCTTCCCTCAACAACTGTTTCCTCCGACATCTTTCCTCCCTCCCTCAGTTCCTCCTCCTTTGACTGTCTTTCTCTCCACCCCTCTCTCTCTTTTGACCTCTTTCCCTCCTTCTTTCCTTACTCGATTGTCCTTCTTCTCAACTTTTATCCTTCCTTCCTTCCTTCCCTCTCTTACCAACCTTTTTCTTACCTATTTGGTTGCTTTTCCAGACACTCCTTATCTCTCCTCCTGTGTTATTCTCCCACCTTTGTTCTCTTCTCCCCTCCCTAACCTCCTTTATTCCCAAATTACTCCACGTCTTTACTCCAAAGCTTTACTTCTATCCTTCCCACCTTTCTCTACTTCCTCCCTCTGAACTGCCATCTCTCCCCTTCATCCTTCATCCTTCATCCTTCATCCTTTCACCCCCCCCATACTCCCCCCTCCTCCCCTGCTTCTAATTGCGTGCAGGAAGCTGCCAGATATTGTGAGGTGTAATGTGCTGTCTGATTCCTCTCTAAGTGTTCTTAAATGATCGCTATTTATTTGTCAAGCCAAGCGTTGAGCGCTAATTAAGGAGAAATGCTTTGAACTGCTTCGTGTGTGTGTGTGTGTGATTGGTGTGTTTTTGAGAGGAGTGTGTGTAATTTTGTGTGTGTATGTGGAGGGGGGGGCGGTTGGAAGATGGAGGAAGTTGTCATTGGCGAGTCGATCCCTCGCTGCTTCAAGTGCTACTGCGGTATGTGTGTGTGTGTGTGTGTGTGTGTGCTGTGATCTGTCCCCGAGGTTTTTCTCTCTCTGACATCGTTCTAGTAAACACACACACACACACACACACACACACACACACACACACGCAGCAGCAGCAGGTGTTTCACAGATCGCAGTGCGCTGATTTGATTGGCCATTTCTTTGTCTATTTGTGTTGTCACGGCGGTTCTGCGACGTGATTGGCCGTCTCAGTCTTTAACCTCGATGGCGTAACGTAATCAGCTGTCTCAGTCTGTATCTCGGATGTGATTGGTTGTTGTAACTTGCAAAAACTTTGTGTCTTTGTGTTACACTAACTGTCTTTTTATTGTTTGTCCCTCCAGAGGGAAGTGAAGCTCTAACCCCGGCAGATGAGTGCCTTGTTTAAATCTTTATTGGGCTTCATTGTTAAAAAATGTTTAGTTAACGGTGGAATTATACTGTCTTTGAAGTTTGTGATTGTCTTTGAACAGAGATGTAGAGCTTAAGGATATACTTTCCCCCCTCAGCTGTCATCATGAGGGAACCACTGGTGTAAAGAAGAAAAAAAATGTGTATACATTTATAGTTTTTGTCCCTTTAAAAGGCCCCTTTATCCTATCACATCCAACAGATGGCATGAAACAAATTCATCACTTGATCAAAAATTAGCTCTCCATCATTGAAGTGGCTCACTGATAACGTTGTGTTTTAGGATCACTGTCTTTCTGTCAATGTGTTATGATCTTCTAAGTTTCTAAGAAGAAAATGTAAATGTTCCTGCATTTTTTTATTCTTTTTTTTGGCATGACTTTTATTAAAACAAATATGCCTTCATTTCTTTGGACATTGTGCAAGTAACCTTGAATGTGTGCTGTAGCAGCATCGGTCTGATTTGCAAGTTTAGCAGTGATTTATATTAAAAACAGAACACAAGATATGTTGTTACTGCACTCAGATGAAATTGATGGCTGAGGCTGAGTCACCTACCGGGCAGTCTGTTGCTTCACTCTGTTGTAGTGGCTTTGCACACATTACAGGTTGTATGGTGTTGTACGGTACAGTGTTGTGGCTCCGTGAGTCCAGTTTTCATCGTTGTCTCTGCTGGTTTTTACTGTTTCTGGTAGCAGCCTGAGGGCCTCACTCCCTCAGGAGTCTGTGCGTGTGTGTTAGTGCGCGTACGTGTGTGTTAACGTGGATACATTTGTGTGTGTGTGTGTGTGTCAGCTGGAGCGAAGCTGGCGTACAGGTGCGCCGCTGCCTCGCCAGCACTTCCTAGTAATTAATGACTTCTTCCTGCCTCTCTCTCTCGCCCTCTCTCTCTCCCTCCTCTTTCTCTCTCTCCTCTCTATCTCTCACTCTCTCTCATCCTTGTGATGGTGGAAATTGATGACATCTGAGCATTTGGTTTTTCAGTCACATGAGGACAGAGGGTCGAGTGGGAAAGAAAGAAATGGAAGAGAGAGAAAATGGGCGGTGTATGTGTGTGGGTGGGGGGTGGGGGACAAAGAGGAGGACGGAAAACAATTATATTGTGTTCTTTTTTTTTTTTTTTTTTTACCTTTTTTGACTTTAAAGTTAAAATCCTGATAGAATAGTTCAATATTTTTGGTAAATTTGTTGTGTTTGTGAGAATGACATTAGAAAATTGATACTACTTTTCATTTCTATGCAATAAGTAGGCTATGGAGCTGGAGTCAAGACATAGTTAGCTTAGCTTAGCATAAAGACTGGGAGCAGGTGGAAACAGCTAGTCTGACTCTGTCCAAAGTTCAAAAATACACCTATAAACACCTCTGAAGCTGTTTTTTTTATTCTGCATACAAATCGACATGTAAAAGCACCAGTTTCCTGAAGTCTTGTTTCTGCTCTACAGTGACATTGCCAGGTTCGGTATCATCATGTCTGTACACCAAAACCAAAACTTGCACTCAACGATATGGTAACCCAAATATGCCAGAGAGCATCGTCAAGAAATAGTTTCAGCATCCTAAAACCATAAATTGTTACTTTTACATTTCTGTGAATGTTCAGATAAAATAAATGATACAACGTGTTAATTTGTGAGCTTTACAAGACTCTTGAGATATATAACCCAGGCCAACTGGGAAATATATTTCACAAGTTGACACCTGTGTCATTTCCAACAGAACCTGTATTATTAAAATGCTGTTAAGTGCTGCATGATGAACCAAAGAGTAATTTAACACCAAGCTGAGTGTTTTCCTGCTCTCTCTGGTTGGAGGTTATAGACACTTTCACCTCTGATCACACCCAGCAGTGATGTCACAGCGTACTGACACACCCTGAAGTACACTTCCACATCACTGCGTAAAGGTGAAAGGTTAAACTGAAAACAAGATTGCCAGTTACTCTTCACATCACAGTCAGCCGTCTATCATGACGACCATTGTGTTTGATTGCATTCTTTCTGATGTCTGTCTGTGTCTGCTTGTTTCCATTTTGGTCTCGTGTTCTTTCCATCTTTCTCTTCTTTAGTCTCTTTTTACTGCTCTCTCTCTCTTTGGCTGTGTGTGTGTATGTGTCTTTCTTTCTCTCTCCCTCTGTCTCCATCTTTCTCTCTTTCTGGTAATCTATCTTAGTTAATATCGTCTCTGTGAGCAGCTGGGTACCGAAGCCCAGTCAGCTCTGCAAGAAACAGACCTCTGTTTGTGTGTGTGTGTGTGTGAGAGAGAGAGAGCGAGACACACACACACAGAAAGACATAGAGAGGGTCATAGCGAAAACAAGATAATGTAAGAAGAAAGCGACAGAGCGAGGGGGGAAACAGAAAGGAGGAGTGAACCTGACCATTATCACCATTATCACAACAGTGTAAGGCTGGAATTATACTTCTATGATTACACACACACAAACGTCTCTGTGGATCTACACAGAGCAGGGAGCTATGGGTGACTGTAGGTCGCAGAGGAGCCGACGCACGCACCTCCCAAATCTCAGCAACATATTGTTGCAGCCTCGCACGCGAACGAGCTGATTGGATGAACAAATTTCCTGTTGGGAGGTGGTTTTGGAATAGACACAAGGTGTAAAAGTATGACAGAACGATACTTCTACTCATACACTTATGTGCAAATGAAGAAGCATGATCCAGCCCTTACTCATCTGTCCATGAACATAGTGTAATCTGATTACTTTTTATTCAAGGTACAAAAAGTGGAGGAAAAAAGTTTTCCTCCGGCACCACCAGTGGGTCATTTTTTTTTTGTAATGCTTTTTAAAAAAATGTTTGCGTCTTGCTTTTAATTTGAAAGCAGGCAGTATAGATTCAGACAGGAAATGAAGGGAGAGAGAGAGAGAGAGAGTGGGGTATGACATGCAACAAAGGTCCAGCTGTAATCCAACCACGGACGTTGCGGTTATGTCCACATGTGCTCTGACCATTCAGCTATCAGGACACCCCAGATCTAAACTGTTATTTGTCCAAAGTTTGATCTATAACCAAATACCTACAAAATGAATGACGTTACATATTATACCTGCCAAACATCAGTATGCTCACGTTGTCACTGTCAGCATGTTGGCACACTGATGTTAGCAATAAGCTGGAGTACATCCTCTCTGAGCCACTAGCTGTAGACTCTTTGTCATATTTTTCAGCCAGATTGAGAGATGAGTGTAAACTGTGAAGTGCAGGAAAAAATCACATTTTGACCGTGGCTTCTTGTTAATCGGTGACACATCATACTCGGATTGGATCTATTCAGACTGGGTCTGAGTGTCCTTGTGTATCTCTCAGATTGGGTCTGTTTTCTTAAAACAGTATTTTCCTTTTCCTTCATTTTCACATGAGTTGTTGACAAGAATTAAACCCTCTGTGTCGTTAATGTAACTGCCTAATAAATCCTGCGCACAAACCGGTTTATTGTGTTACATTGTGTAAGCATGAGAACAGAAAAAAGTTAAAGACACATGACTTCCTCCGCACTGCAAAAAAAATCTTCTCAATAAATCAGTTTTGCTGTGGTGTAATCCAGCAAATAATAAACACACAGTTTGTCCATTTGTCTTTTGTGAAAGTTTGCCAGAAAGTTACTGTGAATAACGTTGCATAATGTCTTTTGTGGCTCTGAAGGAGCTTTCTCAAGTCAGAAAAAAATACCTGATGATGTCATAATGACGTCATTGAGATTTCTTGTGTTTGCCGACTTAACGTTTATAACAGAAAACCTATAGTATGTTGCAAAAATGAGGTGTGGAGTATACTTTATGGGCATTTACCAGGCAGGGAAAAAGATGCTCGATCAAGTTGCATTATGGGAAATACAGCCAGTGTTTTTGAAGCTTGGCCTCTCAGGATACTTCTGCCTCTGCTTCTTTGATTCACCTTAACCTGACCATCACCTTAATCGTGATCTCCACAGTAACTTCATTATAGCGCGCAGACAGTGTGTATAATACAAGCGGAGACAGCGAGACAAACAGGTAAAGAGAGACAGTCAGAGAGACAGATGGGTATTTTGTCTCTCCTCCAGCTCTCCTAGTTGCCGGGGCGACCGGCCGGCCTCGCTCGATGCTCGAGTACGAGAAGAAAAAAAAAAGGAAGAAAAGAGCAGAAAAGAAAGAAAAGCGCCACAATCAATGAGACCCTTTTTGTTTTAGTGGGAACCCCCTTTTACCCCCTAACGACACACACACACACACATACTGAAACACACACGGACAGAGGAACAGGATGACTGAATCGGTGTGTGATTGTGTGTGTGTGCCTTTGTGTCTGACTCCCTCTCCCTCTCTGTGTGTGTGACTGACTTTATTTAAGACAAGGGCCCTTTTGTTTTAAGCCGGAGAATGGCTCAGAGACCGAGGCTGGCCCTGTAATTGGCCTACTTAGGCCCTGTTTAGCATGAGAAAAGCCTTCCTCGGCCCGCCAGTGCCAAGCTAACTCTTGTTTTCAGCCGCAGAGAGGACGGACGTGCTGATCAGAATTCAGATTAGCCCGAAAAACATCCAACCTCCCCCCCTCCACCACCTCCAAACACACTCCTCCACCCTCTGCTTTAAATACACTGCACACTAATTACTTAACGAGAAAGCTGGGGAAAAAAATCTACACTTTAACGGAGTAGTGGAGGAGTCTATTTACATGGGGGGTGGTGGTGGGGAGGGGGGTTGGCAGGTTCTTTTTCACCTCTTTCCTCCTCACTAACTTTTTGTGCCACTTAAAAAAAAAAAAAAAAACCCCTCTCCTCCATCCTTCTCTCTGTCTTTTATTCTGGAGTTCTCTTCTTCTCTCCGAATCAGCCCCAGACGCCACTTGTTGCTGCCGAATCATTGAACTTAATTAGCGGGACAATGTGTGAGCCGTTTGCTAAGTTTGAGCCGTAAACAGAGTCACACAGCTAGAGAAGAGGGAAAAAGGCAGCAGAGAAGGAGAAGTTAGACTGGGAGCTGTGAGATGAACGTCTGCACGCTGAGCAGCATGGGGTCACTCTCACGGAGGTAAATTATATCACAGACGTGGTTTCATTTATCATTATCAGCTCGGTTCGAGGTGTCTTAGGTTTGGCTTTGTTCCTGGAAGTTAAAATTGAATCGAAAGAGCGGTTATTTATTTATTCATTTGTCTTTCTGATGTAGAACTTCTACAGTATCTATGGATAATCTATCTACAGTGTGTCACAGTCAATTACAACATCATTAAGGCAGTATTAGGCTTTGGACTACACTACAAATTATTAGTTAGTGGAGTTTTTTTTTTCATCAGTGGACTTTAATTTTAATTTTGGCAGTAAGTATGCATTTTCAATCATTCAAATGAAAGCCAGCTTTTTCTATTTCAGTTTTCATGTTGTCATACTGTACATCACGCACACACAAATTTAAAAGGAAATTTGATTAATGATTTGATTTTAATATTGGCACACTTGGACTTCCGTAAATATCTTAATATAACATGCTATGCTAAGCTATTTAGGACAGTAATACATGGAGATAAATACTGTAACACACATAAACACATGCACACACAAATATAAACTAACTATAGACACCATTACAACTGTGGTCAATATTCCCATCATTAATATTCTGCTTATAATGCCTTCATGTCATACCATGTGATGGATTGGTAGAATATTCCTACAAGAGTAAGTCATGTGAAGATAACACTATATCCATTAAAACTAGGTTAAATCACCTTGAATGACAGGTTTTGACTATCAGAAACATGTTTCTCAAGCTTTTCCTCAACAAGCCAACATTCCAACGGTTCAGCAATCAATATCCTGATTGTCCTCACCGTTTAAGATTCTACTCAATATTTCAGATACATTACGTTCTGGCGTTCTGCTCCGCTACTAACAATACTTCAGCTTTACTTAACATTCATCCTGATGAGTATTCCAGATAATTCGTCTGGATAACTCCAACTCCCATCAACATTCCAGTTCCATTCACTGTAACTGTCTTCAACATTCCACCATATTTCAACAACGACAGACGTGCTGAACATTTCAACCGTCGGCATCTTTCTTATATTTCAGATACTTTAATACATTTGTTAATATTCTGATGTTTTTTGTCTCAATGAAATAATCTCTCTTGTAACATCCTCATGATAGCTGTGCTGAATATTTGAAAGATTATCAATATTCCTCAATATTTCAACAGTCCTCATCTTCAATCCTATCATCATTATTTTAATATTATCGTCCACATTCTTACGTTAACATTACGCCCTTCTTGAACATTACTGACAACATTCCAACTCAAGCATCAAACTTAAAACATACAGCATATGTATTCACTAGAGCAACCATGTGTATTATTCTGCTGGTGGCACTATTTACTCCTGTTTGAGTATCACTGCTAGAAACTACAGCTCCCAGCTGCTTTAGGAGATTACTGAGCCTTTTCCAAAATTGAAACTGAAACTATATATTAGCTACCTGTATTGAAAGATTTCCATCTTATTACTGGTGCCACACCTGTTGGAGTCCTATCAGATTCACTCAACTCTCGGATTTATCACCATTATACAACTATGTTAACTGGCTCGGCTACAGTCTTCATATCTTCACAAACCTGGAGAAATGTTTTATTGATGTTTCCTGTTCTCCCTTGTGAAGAGTGGTAGGCCCTTCTTTGGCCTTTGAGCTACAAAGTGACATGGTTTTTCCTGATCGACAGCTAAATTAACACTCTCTCTCTCTTTTTTTCTTTCTGTGTGTGTGTTGGTGTCTCCCAACCAGTCGATACTTGGTGGTGAGATGGGTTTGGGGAGTCCTGGAGCGGCATCGCCCACCAAGCCGGCCGGTCAGTACTACCAGCACTACAGCTCCAACCCGCGGAAGAGAACACTGCATATGGACTCCATGGGTAAGGCGTCACAAACACACACACACACACACACACACACACACACACACACACACCCACACAGAGTGTCACAGTGACATTCACATGAATAGCTTCCTCATTACAAAATGTCTAACAATGAGTGGAGGAGTTAGAGCTTCCTAAACCTTTTCTGATTGGTTGTAGACAGTTAACTGCTAAAGTAGCTTGAAGCATCAGCACTGTTGCTATGGTTACCTGAAGGTTGACATAGCTTGATCACTGATTTAGACCAATGGATGAACTGTTGACCAGAACTATGTTGGAGGCGTGCGAGCCTTTCATTCATGTCGTCATTTAGACAAACTTAACAAGTCAGTTTGGTAAAAGTTTGAATATTTAATTTTTAGTTACATTAGTTTTACATTAATGAAAAAATATGTAGTTTTGAAGGCTGTTTTGACCTCAACACTGTCATGTTGAATTGAGGTTATATTACATCACGTTACAGTCTTCAAACTGGACAGTAATAAGAGCTGAACCTCCCAAACAAACAATTAAAAAGTATGCTCATAGTGCTTCGCCTTTTTATTTCCTGAAGTTGTAGTCTGAACAGGAGGGTTTGGCTTTCACCCATTTAATAAACAACAAATTAATTCTCCACAAAAGAAGAAAAAAAAATTGAGTCCTAAAACTTTTGTAAGAAATCTTCCAGAATCTTGTGCCATTTCCTTGATGATAATAACAATAGTGATCAAGATACACACTCATTTGATTCATACATGCTTGAACAATGGAAACTGCACTGGAAACAATGGCAATTATCTGACAGAATTTTTTCCTGTTTTTATAAAATTCTTGAAGCCTGAATATTTATAAAATGAGTTGTTAGGACGGATTTTTGTCCGTCTTTGTATTTGCATTCCAATGTTTTGCTGCATAAATAGCAAAACTCCATCTGATGCCCAGAACGGTCTGACAGCACATCTCAGCTTAATGAACCTGATAAAAATACACCCTGACGTTCCTGTCATTAGTTACAAGTTACAACAGCGATTCTAACATTTTCACCCAGACTGATGCCACTTCACAGCCCCCTGTGACTTTTCTGAAACATGGTTGTTGTGTTTTTTTTTTTCAGAAGGCAAGTCATTGTGAGTGTGTATCCATGTTTCTGTGTGACCATCCTGTCTGTGTGTATGTGTGTGTGTGTTTTCAAAGGGGACTTTAAGCAAAAAAAAAAAAAAAAAATACAGGGAAGTCTTTTAAAAAGCAGGACAATAGTGGCCGCGGTGTAGCCTTGGTAGCGTTAGCCTTGAGAGGACACAAACACACACACACACACACACACACACACACACACACACACACACGATGACTCTGGGCCAATTTCCAAAAAAGCGCTCTTTCATTTTTCCATCAAAATCTCACCTTCCCAGTTAAGAGGCTGCTCCCTGGCTCCCCTTGAGAGAAACCCTGAAAAATAATATAAACATGTCAAAAGCTGCCCTCCTTCCTTTTATCAAACCATAAAGAAAAAGAAAAAAATCAACCCTGTGCTTTTTGTATCCTGCCTTTTTATTTTCTGCATCTTATTGTGTGGCGGCTTGTTTGCCGTGAAGGCTTTCTTTGTAAATATATCGACTGCGGTGGGAAAAGTGGCCTCGCTTCTCCCCTCTACGGGTGATCGATTAAATTCAAACAAATCAAGCCAGAACTTCCTTTTAAAAGAGAAATAAAAGCATGCTTGGCCTGTTGAACCCTCATGTATTGTTTTCTTCTATTTTCTCTTTCAGAAATTCACACAAAAAAAGTGCGGAAGGTCCCTCCTGGCTTGCCGTCCTCAGTAAGTGATAACGTGCCTTTTTTTATTTTTTTTTTTATTATTATTTCCAAGGTATTATCGCTGCTACAAGTGTGTGTTGCTGAAGAAAAAAAAAAAGGGCTGCCGATGCTCCTGCATGTTTGGAATCACCTAATTGGTTGCGTAGCAGAGACAAAAAAAAAAAAAAAAAGTCGTAGAAAGAAAAAGTGCAAACGTTTCCTGCTTTTGTGAATCGGTGGAGATGATGATGATGCTGCTGTCGGAGCGGGGCTGGACACAAACAGCTCACGGCTTTTTTTTTTTCGTTGGTTCCTATTTATAGTTTCGAGCCAGAATTAATAAGTCAACATGAAAATAAGACATTTATTCCTCTAAATATAAATGAATTTATTACCAGAGACTGGAGACCATTCTACTTTTCTAAATGAATCACAGCACATGTTTAATAACAATGAACTCAAACAAATGCAAAATGAATTATCAATGACATTTATGGAAAATAAAAGATCAATATAAAAACATAATAACATTCTGGGTCTATTTGAAGTGCAGCATCTCCGTGGTTTTTATTCATTTATTGATGAATTCATCATTTGTTGGTTTGGATTTACGTCTGGTATTTTTTGCTGAAACTGTCCCCAGTCGATCTGCTCGGCTGCTGGTTGGAAGTTTTTTTTTGTTTTTTTTTGACGACATAAAGTTGTAGAAGAAGAAAAAATGTGCAAACGTTGGTATGCTGGTTTTTTGAATTAGTGGAGATGAGGACGACGCTGCTGTCAGAGACGAGCTGGACGCAAACAGCTGCCGGCTTTGTGTTGTCAGTTCCTGTTTTTAGAAATCTGCTGAAAGAGAAAGAGTGGTTGCAGAGAGAATGATGTTGAGCTCTTTTTGTTGATGTCCACGTTTCAGTTTGTGTGCTGATTTCCTCTATTACTGTATTGATTAGTGAGGTGATTCATTTATCGGGTATTGTGGTGGTTTTAGGTATTTTAGAGTGAAACTTCTACCTGTCGATCTGTTCGGCTGATGGTTGGAAGATTTTAGTTTAGAGAGGAAGAAGAAGAAAATTCATCCACTGAATAACAGAGCTGCTGATGAATCGATTAATCCGTTGACTAAAAAAGTCTTTTTTTACACCGAACATCGGCAGCTTCCAGCTTCTAAAATGTGATGATTTGCTACATTTCTCTGTTTTATATCATAGTAAACTGAACCTTCTTATGTGACATTTGATAGACTAAATGATTTGTAGAATAAAGTAAGCATGAAATGAAAATAAGCATCACTAAACAGATCATCCATGAATCAAGTTATTTCTGTTCTGCTATTTTTCCAATTTGTAAATATCTCTCTATCTGATCAGTTTGTAGTATTTGTGGTAAACCTTCCTCCTGAGCTGTTTGAACTGGACTCAGCTGTTGTTCTGAGGCCTGAAGCTCGGCTGCTCTTTGAATCAGAAGCAGCAGAACGTTTGCTGATGTTTCACATATTTCACTTTTTTATTTTCTGGAGTCTTTGCTTTACCTCTTCTGGCAGTGTTTGTTTCTCTTTGGTCATTTAAAAGTAGTTCAGTCTGTTTAACATTTCATATTATTTTAACACTTATTGAAGGAGTCAATAATTATATGCTCTTGTTGTGTCAATGTGTGTTTTTTTGTGAAAATGGATTTCACTTTTAATTACAAATTTATGTTGTTTTCTGTAATGATTTGTAGTTTTTCTCTGTTTCTGTTTTACTGTAAATTGAATCTATATTTGGCTTGATTGATTTGGCTTTGTCCTTTTTGACATGGATAGCAACTCTAGTTTTTGTTAGATTTATTTGTAATTTTGACTTTGGAGAGGTTGTTTTTTTTTTTTTTTTTTGATGGCTGACCTCATTAATCGCCAGTTAACGACGGCTGAATGTGCTGCGTGTCAGCCGCCTCTCTCACTCGGCAGGAGTCCGGCTTTCTGTGGCCTCGGCTCGCTTTGTCCCCGCTTCTCCCCACTTCCCTCTGCCTCTCTGTCTACATCACCCTCACTAGCTGGAGGAAGGAGAAAGGGGGGGGGGGGAATGAAGGGAAACCAGGAGAGGAAAGGGAAGGCATTAACAAACAAAAAAAAAGAAAAAGCAAGGAGGAAGCATCAAGAATTGAAGGATGAAATGTTTCCTGTGTAGGAGAGAGATGTGATGTCAAACGATAGGGGCTGTTGCTTTATTTCAACCATTATTTCACCAGTGAAATATACATTCCAGAGCTGGGAAGAAACTAAATTCATTTAGTCAGGTACTGAAATCCTTCTACTTTTTACTCTGTGACAGTTATCTGATGGTTGCTTCAGTAGAATGTAGACTCTATGGGAGCCATTGTTTTTCTATGGTGGGAATAAAGACACTAAACCCCACTGCAGTGAAACCTTGAAACCATTCAAACGGCTTCAATTTAGACTTTATTCGTTCCACACTGTCTAATAGAAATCACATTGATGTACTCCTGTATGGTTTTGTTTTGTTGGTGAAAGGGAAAACGACTATGCCTGGAATAAAAAAGACAACGTCTCTGGTTATGCTGCGTCAATTTTGATATTGACACTATTTTTACAGTCCTTCGTGATTCTGACAGCATTTTAAAATGCTAAATCGCTTAACAGCAGCAGTGGTTCAGTGTCCTCTGTGTTTCACCTCTGACTATACCCAGCGTCATTGTTAAATGTGGTCAGAAATGTGCTTGCTGCACCTGTAACCACATCCAACTGTGATGTCACTGGGTCCTGAAGTACACTGCTACATCACTGCAGCAAGGTGAGAAGTTAAACCACAGGGTGTTAAGTTATTCTTTAAAGAGATTTGGAGAACATTTTGTGGTGTTCATTAAACATGTGTAAGATGATGGTTAATTATTAAAAAAAAACAAAAAAAACGCTGAGTGGAAACACTAGTCACTTTAACCAAAACCACCATCTTTCTTTCTAACCTTAAAGGTGCAATATATACGACATTCAGCCCCACTAGATGTCGCACTAGCACCAGCATCTCAGACCAAAGCAACTGTGCGTGTCGTTTACTCAATAAAGTTGGGGGGACTGGGACTCAGATCAAACTGTCAAGCTAGGCAGTGCTCATCAAATATGGATCATGATTCTGTTAGTGCGCTGCCTATTTCTCACCTCAAATGTTTTCAGAAACATATTTTACTTTACTGTTTAGATGTAATTTGAGAAACTTTGAGACGTGGTCGCCATGAAACGCCTGAAACGTCTTCCCGCGCCTGAAACAGCCGCGGGAAGACACGGAGGAACTCACATGCACTAACATGCACGCTCACATGCACTAACATGCATGCACAGCCAGACTGGCTATCAAAACAAAGAACAGAGAGGCTCAGATTACAACACACACAGAGGGAGTGTGACTTCATTCTCTGCTCAGGACACCATTACTACGCTGTATATTTACATAGCAAGTAGTTGTTTGCTGACTTCTAGTGGGGCTGAATGTTGTATATTACACCTTTAACCTTTGTGTTTTAATAGCCTAAACCTAACAACAGGTGGGACAGAGGACATGAACTCTGGTCTCTGGTGTCAAAGTCCTAAACTTGACATCAATAATCTGACTAACCAGTACGATTTTAAAAGTATCGTGTCGACAGTCATGTGATCGGGATTTTGGATCTCTCTGTACGTGTGTTGCATGTGTGCGGTGCTCTGAGCTGTCTCGTCCCTCTGCTGTAACCCTCTCTGTTTCCACCTCTGTGATGTGACTTATCCTCCCCGCTTCCCCCCCTCCCCATCCCCCGTTCACATGAAGAGAAAACGGATGAGGAGAGAAACTGCTGCCTGTGAAATGGAGAGGCGGTTCGACTGCAGAAAAATTGATTCAGACGCGGTTTCTGTCGGCTTGTTGGCATAAGTTTCATTTGTGAGAGAGAGCCGAGAGTGAATTGGAAGCTTTTTAGGTGTACCTTTTTTTTTTTTATGCAATCCATTCCATTTTTATATCAGATTTCTTTTAACAGCAGCAGCCCAGGTTCTGTCGTGTCAGGAGTCAGTTACAGCACAGAGGCCTTGTTCAGAGCTCTGGCTTTTATTCAGAGAAAACATCAGATTGCTGACAGGTGCTCATTTTCATAATGACTTCTGTTTTGATTTTAGATTCATTTCTATGTTTTAAGTCATGGAGGAAGAGCTCTAAACTTTGCTTCCTGAAGACTAAAACACTGTGAAACACGGACAACAAAAACAGTCATATTTCTATGGTTACAGACAGGAACAGCTAGTAGGTAATGGTGCAGATTCAGCAAAATGTGAAGAAACATAATTTAAAAAAAAAAAAAAAAAGGCTGATTCGAGTAAGTAACAGCTAACTGAAGAAAAAAAAAGCTGTGAGCTATTTTGTTTTACACAATGTAGCAGTATTTATGACATTACTAAGACTCAGAGTGTCCCACCATTCTGGTTCTCATATCCCTGGAACACTGTCACTCCCCTCTGTCTATTCATATCCAGATATTTGTCACATGTTGAAAATTCTTGGCAAACACTCAATTTCAAATTGTATAAAACTTTTTTTTATGTCATGAAAACTGTCTAGAACTGGAAAAGTACTTATTGTAGTAGTAACTTATTCAATTTGAGATGGATTTTTTGAACTTACTGTTTTTTTAAAGTAAGAAAGAAAACTAGAAAGACACTGCATGAATGCAACAGTAGACGTTACATTTGTTATTGCACATTGTCTCATGTCGGCAATCAAAAGCTTCAAAAAAAAAAATATATTGTTGCTGTGTTGCGAGCAGATCATCAGTCCCACAAAGATTTTTCTGTCAGTTGTTCATTTGTCTTTTAAAGCTTGGCATTCAGAGATTCCTGCTCCCCTCTGTAATGTTTTTTTTTTTTTTTTTTTTGCGGGTGGTGGTGGTGGTGGGGCGGGAGGGGTGGGGGGGACGACTCCAAACCTGCTGCCAACAACGATGAGGCTGAAACGTGTTTTCATTCCTGCTCACAGCAGCCGACAAAGCTGTTTGTCATCGTCTTTTCAAATCAGAAAATCCAACATTTAAATCTTTTGATGCTTCTTTTGTTTTGTCTCAACAGTTTTATTGAGCTTGACGTACGATGACATTTTTTAAAAAACAGCTCTGGTGGAATTTTTCCACGGAATCCATTTAATTCATGTATTCATCCTGAAGGAAGCATCAACATCAGTGAAGCTTATTAAAATCTTTTTTTTTTTATTTAAAGGAAATATTTTAAATGTAGTTGTTTATTTATATTTATTTGATGTTAATATTACCACCAGTGTTATTATTATAAATACAGTATTTCATCATTTAACTGACATTAGATTGATGCTGTAATGTCATCTTCTGATCATGTATGTGCTTATAATATGCAGATAGATAAAAGGTATATTTTCAGATTTTTGAATGTTGGCAGGAAGCTCATGAAGCATTCGTCCAGTTTGTATGCATTTTATTAACGGTTCAATCAGTCATCCAGTCATTTCTATTAATATAAATGATCTGAGCTTCATCTCCTTTTCATAAATATACTGAGAATTTACAAAAAGTGTTGGTTATTTGAGCTATAAAATCAACAGATTTACACACAGAACAACTACAACAGGACCTGCAGGCTGTGGTGGAAATGAAATGTAGTCCAATTTATTATATCAGGATAAAATAATTGAAGACAGAAACATGATAAATACCAGACTGAGGGGATTGAAATAAAGATGTGGATTTTTAGGAGGAGAGGGATCTGAAAAACAAGCGAGCACCGGCTGACCTGGTGCACATCGACTCCTTAACAAGAGCTCAACAATGAAAAAAAAAAATAAATAAATATAACAGAAAACAGTATGACTGCCAAAATAATCAAATATATAAAGTAGAATTCTCTCCTACTGTTGTTTGCATGACGATGATGATGATGATGATGATGATGAAGTAGCTGGACATCATAGATTATCTAACGCACTGTGAGCTCTAGCAGAGAATCTCATGTTTTTATACTGAATGTAACTGCACACACACACACACACTCTCTCTCTCTCTCTCTCTCTCTCTCTCTCTCTCTCTCTCTCTCTCTCTCTCTCTCTCTCTCTGTCTCTCTCTCTCTCTGCCCAGCCTGCACCTGCTCTGAGTACAAACACAGCTTCACAGAGGAATGCCTGTAATGTAAGTGTGTGTGTGTGAGTGTGTGCGGTTCTATTTTAACACACATCTCTTTGTGAGAAAACTGCGTAATCGCGCAAACAGCGTGCACGCACACACACACACACACACACACACACATTTGTACATCCAAATAGGTGAGGACCCTCATTGACATAATTTATTCCCCAGTCCTTAACCCTAACCTTAGAGGATAAGCTGGGATTCTCTATACTACAATATCACCACTATATCTGTACACTGAGAGAGTTCTTGGTCACTGTAATCCTCTGTTCACACTGGCCATGAGGCGATTCCCTCGTGCCACGACTTCACTGTAAGTTCAAAGACAGTATGAAGCTTCTCAGTTAGCCTAATTGATTGGTTACAGTCTTTTTGCAACAAAATTTACTGTTTTCCGTGAGCTGTGGCGGAGGGATACGTCATTTTAGTTGCATTTCTGGGACAAAACACCGTCAGTAAACCTACCCGACTACCAGGAAGAACAGAATGACTCTATCTGGCTAACTGAGATAGCTTAAGCCTCATATTAACTTCAGCTAAATTTAAAGTTCCCCTCCACTCAAAAATGTGTTTTTCTTCTTGTTCCTTCAGTTGGATTTTTGAGCTTCACTGTGCAGAATGATGTTTGTGCAGAGTTTGACACTAGGAGACTGTTTTCACATTCATCTAATGAAGGGTTAGGGTTAGGGTTAGGGTTAAGCAGCGATTTGTGACATCACAACTAGTTTGGAAGTCAATTCTGGTCCAATTTACAACTTACACAAGTGTGATGTGAAAACTTGAAGCCTCCAGTGCACAAACACTGAGACTTTACAGTGAAGTAGGAGACATCTTGCATCCAGCAGTTAAACTTTTGAAATTAAACATATTTACATATTCATAAATTCTGGATTTTTAATGAGGTAGAAGGAGATGATGTCATTTTAAGGATTTTTAACATGATAAGTGAACATTTTTTGTGGAAAAATATGTGAGACATAATTTATTATTCCAAGCAGATGATTTTTTATATGTCCTAAAACATGTCTGGAGGGGATCTTTAAGAATGCATGCTTGCACAGAACAAGGACTTGATTTTGTTCTCCACCTCTTACAGTGTAGTAACACGCTATGAAGACATTGCTTCACAGTCAGAATAAAGAGGAAGACCCATAACTCTCTAAATATACATATGATAGTATTGTGTTAATATAAACTTGAAAAAATCCAAATATCCATGAGCCTAAAGCTGAGCAGAGCTGCTACATTCTCTCACACTTTTTCTGCTGAGTGTTAAAAGAGTTTTAGTGTCATTTTAGTTTCTTTTAAGTGTGTTTTCTGTGTTTATTTGACAGCTTTCTGTACACTGAACTGCTTTCTTTTCTCCTATTTGCTTCATCTGATTACGTTACTGGATCCTAAGGTGGCATCATAGTTGTAAATTTGTAGTTTTTTGACGTTTAAGAGCCTTCAATCACTCTGTGCTTGATATTTATGATGTTATTTGATGTTGATCTTTTACATAAAGAACATGAACACAGTAGTTTTTCTGCTTTTGCATTTCCATCATCTTTTAAACTTTTCCTGGTGAATTCAGAAAGATTTTAAGTGCTATTTTAGTGTGTTTAAACTTTTCTTTGTTGCTGCCCTCCCATATGCTTCAGTTTGTGAACACACTTCATTTAAGGCAAAAAGTCTTGCGTGTTTTTTTCTTTCATCTCTGTTTCACATCCACTGCGGGCGATGGGTCTTTTCTTTTAATTAATTCATTTGTCTTCCCCCCCCACCCCTTTTTCCTTTCTCATCTCCCTGCGCAGCAAGTTTGTTATTGTTGTTTGTCAAATTTAGTTTGCTGAGTTGATGATTTACTTTGAGAAACAATTAAACGTCACTTGAGAGGAGAGCGTGGGACGTCTTTGTAATCAAAAGGAAATTAGGCATCAGTTGCTAACATTAGCAGGTTGCAGAGAGCCATCTCGCTGTTGTTTTTCTTTGTTGGTGTTTGGAGTATAACAGCTTTTTTTTTCTTTAGATATCATTGTTTTAGTTAATTTGTTGTTGGGGCTGATAGAGTCTCTGACTCGTCCTCAGAGCTTTGCTAATGCTGACTGAATAAACAAAGAAGCTCACACATATATCAAGATTATCCCCCAAAATGTCTGTAATGGACCCATGAAAATACAGCCATTAAAGGAAATAGAAATAAATTGACATATATGTGTCAGCATGTGCGTGTTTAATATTCATCTCTCTCTCTCTCACACACACTCTATCACACACACACACACACTCTCTCACGGTGACACTGGGACCAGCCATTAAACTGGTTTGTGAATCCATCAATGTGATTGGTTGTACTCAGGGAGTGTTTATATGTGAGGATGGTTGGATATGAATATGTAACACAGTTAAGACATAGTTGAAGAAAAGCTTTATTTCATATTTTTAATATCTGTAATTTTAGTAAAGTGGAAGCTGCACATACAGGATGAAAAATGATATTTATGTTTTTATTTTTGGAAAAGCTGGAAAAGTTTTTTATTTTTTAAAGGCTGCTGGGCATTTGAAATGTTGTAATGTTGTCTGGATCATCATGAATTTCAGAGATAAACTGACTGTTTTTTGTGTAAAATCTATTTAAAGCATGTTGGAACTTGATGTTAGTGAACCTGAAAAAAACCTGATAATTTTCAAAGCAAAACAACAGAATCAATCCTGATGAATTATCAATTTTTTTAAATCCAGATATTCAGCTTTTTTGCTCTTTTCATTAATAACAATATACACTCTTCTGCAAAATTCAAATGTTTTTATTTATTATTCCAAGTCTGAATATGAACATTTACAATGAGATGAATTAAGACTTTATTATGAATAATTCAATATATCAAAGTCAAACATGTGAAGCTTCTGTTTTGTCAATGCTGCATTTTATCCACTGAGAGAAAAGGTGAAAAACATAATGGCTGAATATTTTTAGAGGATCTGCTTTGTGAATTATGTTCAGTTATGTGACTTAACTTCCATAACAACACAAAATCAAATAAGGGATAAATCTGAAAGGACATACATATATGAATTGTTATTTATCTTTCAGAATATGTGAAATATGGAGAATCCAGACTGTACAAGTGTCTCATTATGTTCCTCACTTTGCTGTGTATCTAGTCTGATAAATTTCTATCATCATTTTATTATCTTTTGTAAATTCAGAGCATCCGGTCTGCAAAAGTTCTCAACTAGAAGCTGCTTCAGTTACTTCATGTACAAAATATTCTGGAAACAAAACACAACATTTACTGGATCCAAATGTCTGAGAAATTTCAACATTCCTGTTCACCTCTTCCCCCAACTCAACATCACTTTTCACTTCTGTAAATCATTTATCATCATGTCTAAAACACTGAGAAAGCAGTGTGTTATGTGCAGTTTTCTTAAAGTATAAACCAAAACACACTGAGAGACTTCATTTTCAAAATGCTAGTTAATCTAGTATCAATAATATAATTAATAATTTTAATAATATTAATTAATCTAGAGGATCCAGAGTGGGAAGAGTCTTATCTTCAGCTCTTCTTCATATCACTTCATATCACCTTTGATATTAGTCAGTTAAAGAAGGAATCCTTAGATTTCTTCTTCTTTTTTTTCTTTGTTTAGGGTTTCATTTTGAAACCAGACCCCACATAGGTGAAATATTTTCAAACCCTGAGCTGATTAAATCCTCTCAGCGATCTGACCGGGTGATCTGCTCTCGTCTCTGGCTATTTCCTGCTCTCTCCCTCTCCCTCTCCCTCTCTCTCTCTCTCTCTCCCTCTCTCTCTCCTCGGCTCAGATGTGGTTTTGTTTAAAGTCGACAGCGTTAATTAAATTAAGCCAGGTCTTGCAGAAGGCACAGTAGGAGTGCCGGCAGTCCCCGGTGGGCCGCGGGTGGAGGAGGCATGGGGGGGGGGTGGAGGGTGGTGGTGAGGAGGGGGTGCAGGGAATCGGTTTGGTGAGCCATACTGCCCCCTTCAGGCAGCCCCGGGTACCACAGAGGAGCCAAAGACCCTACCAGTCAACTACTGTGGGCTTCTGGTGTCTGTTAACTGTGTCTAGTCCAGGTTTGAGTTCACAGAAGAGCTTTAAAAAGATCCATAAACAAATTCAGACAAAGTTCTTTAAGAAAAGGTCCAGTCTTTAAGTTGTTTGATGTTTTAAGTGTTTGAGGTGAGGTCCAACAGTGATGTTGGGTGATAAGGTTTGGCTTACTGTTGGTGTTCCAGTTCATCCTTAAGGTGTTGGATGGGGGTGAGGTCAGATGAAGTTCTTCCACACCAAACTGGGAAATCCATTTCTTTAGGGACCTGGCTTTGTGCATGGGGGCAATGACATGTTGAAAAAGGAAAGGGTCTTCCCCAAACTGTTGCTACAAAGTTGGAAGAACATGATAAGAGGCCCAAAGCAGGAAAAACAGCTCCAGACTAAAAGTACACAAAAGTAAATGGACAGTCTTGCCCACTTAATTTACTTTTACTTTCGACAAAAAGCAACATTTAGAGTCTCAACTGATCATAATTACATATAATATATATTATAACATATTAGTATTTATTTGTCCAATCTGTGTTCACAGCAGGCATTTGGATCATAGAGTGTAGCGTTAATAAACAAAAAAATGATTGGTTATTTTGTCTTATCAGTGTGTGTGTGCATGTGTGTACAGTGGTAAATAAAACGACACTGAGGAAGTGCATCATGAAAATTCCCAGCAGCACATAAACTTCATCTTAAAACCCGAGCAGGTCAGCGAAAAAAGGGAATAAAACCAAAATGTAAAACTGTGTCGACTCAGTTTTATCCGACTGCAGTTTTATATAAACGACCATCTGAAAAAACACACAGCGACCTTCCCTCCTCATGTGTGAAGTGGTGCTGAAAATGAAGTGTGTGTGTGTGTGCGTGCATGTGTGTGTGTTAGCATGCTGCTCAAATTAACGGTGTGGTACCAGGCCTTGGCAGAAGATGAAATGAAAAAATGGTTACAGGGAGCTCAGGGTGAGAGAGAGAGAGAGAGAGAGAGAGAGCGGTTGTATGCAGCTTTGACGTGTATTGGGGGGGGGGGTAAAAAACATCATATGATGGTAATGTGTGTCCTCTCCTGGTAGCAACTGTTTGATTTAAGTCAGTGCGCAATGTATATGAAACTGCAGGTAACCATGGCAACAGCACTGATACTTTATGGTAAAGCTGACAGGTGACAAGTGTAACTAACCCACTGGAAACTAGGGGTTACTGCAAACACCCTTTAAACCACGGAGTAGGATCCTCATATATGAGCTATAACGCACTCTGACGTGTCCGCATATAAAACAATAACGCACTCTGTGGAGAAAAAGCAGCAACTTGAGTTTAGGTGTGAATGGTGGCGTTGTCCTGCAGCCACAGACGCTCAGCAGCAGCTTCAGTGTTTATACTGAAGAAACCCAGAGAGCAGCTTCAGCCAGGGATGACCTCATGGTTTAACTGCCAGACACACACACACACACACACACACACACATTTACAGACAGCTGCGTGTTCAGTTATGTTGTGTGGATGCTTAAATGACTCATTCCACTTGAAAAAGCTACAGAAATGCCTTAAAAACTATCCGTCTGTCTGTCGATTTCCCTTTTATATGACGGGTCTGTTTGAGTTTGAACCGGTTCTAACATGCTTAATACGTTTATATAAATCATAAAATTTAAAAACAAGTGTCTTTAATTGATTGAATGTGTGTTGTGCGTGCATGTGTGTGTGTGTGTGTGTGTGTATAAGCTCTTTGCTTGGCTCTCGGCCCCAAAATGCTGCACCACAGCCGCCATTTTGTGTCAGATGGGAAACTGACTAATTGAATTACAAGGCATCCGTTTGTGTGTGGTGCTGTGTATGAGTGTGTGTGTACGTGCATGCGTGTGCACATGTTGTTTGTGCAGAGCCCCTTTTCCCCAAAGAGATATTTGTTTGACATAAGCCTAGACCTTTCACACACAACACTTCTATGGTATGTACATAAACAGATATAGTTTAGAAAAGCACACAGTGGTACTTTATTTCTGAGGACATTTAGTTGACTTACTTTTGATAAAATACATGTTTAAACTTACTTAAATTACACATATGTGCTTTTAAACACACCTTTGCAGAGAACATTTGTTTAAGTTTAAATCACGTGAGCTTCTCTTGAGGATTCCCATTTACATTTATTCCCCAAGGCTACATTGTTTCACACTTTTTGTCACTACTTTTACTAAAAGAATTGTGGTTTATTATCATGATAGCTAGCTGATGTTGTACTGTTCGGCAGCTTAGCCCTGCTGACGCTCTGTTACCTTTGTGTCCTGTTATATAAAGCGTTACCTTTATCTTTGCTAATGTTATGCTAGCTTTTGTGCTCTGCTAGCTGATACTGTATTGCCATTAGCTTAGCCTCCCTAATGTTATGCTAGCTATGTGCCAGGAGTTGGACTGATATTAGGCCAGAGATATACTTGCTTTTACACTATACACATGTGTACTCTGTGTCCGTTTGGAGCGTTGGTTGTGTACTTCCTCAGAAATTAACACTACGTGATCGTAAGATGCAATACACACATGAACGGTAGGGGTAGTATGGAGATGTAACAGGGTCAGGGGTCACATGTCAGCAGCAACAACAATGGTGGAAAGGTTTGAAGACAAGTTAATTCCGGAATTACCCACATCTGTACGTTGTGTCATTGCTTGACATATATGATTTAGGGGCTTTACATACTAGGATGGCGCTGCTGACGCTTTTTTCTAGTGTGATCTCAGCATTAACAAAACAGTGACCTCCTTGAGTGTCGCCCTGTTTATTGTTGACATCATGCAAATCTGGAAGTTTTATTTATATCCTTAGTTCTCTGGTGTGCCCTCTAGTGGAATCCTCCAGTAACACCAAGTATATAGACAAGTATGTGAACAATTCCATTCACGATGCAGCTGGTTGTCTACGCGAACACATGGTTAAAAAGCAAGAATATCTCCAGTCTTAGTCTGGGCAACTGCCCCTGGTCCCCAGACCCTCATTGGGCCAAAGGCCCTTGGTTTACTGTGTAGCAAATAGTTTGTGGTAATTTGAAAAATTAATTAAAATAAAGTGAAATGGAAAAAGCCTCAAGACAGCTCCTACATTTTTATCCAATTTAGAGGCCCCGCCTAATCATCTAGGTTGGAACAGTGTCAAAATCTGGTAACATCTTTAACATGTCAGCTGATATATTTTGCTAACATTGTGCATGTTTTTAGATAAATTTGCATTCAGCCAACTTATAATTATAGGCAACAAAATAAAGAAAACTAGAGACTAAAGTCTATGAGGCTAGCAGTGAGGGTTTCCATCTCAGAATAATACATTAATGCACTCAAGTCAAAATAACATCATAAGTTTCCTGTTCTTTCTGCTTTGCACCTCATGGTGCATTCACACAATTTTGGATCATGCTTGAAACTTAATTTAATTTCAGAGGGTTTACAGATGCTATTTGACATTCTAACAAGCACTTTATACTAAGCCCTAGCTTTTTACACAGTTAGCTGTTGGACTTGCCAAGTTGGCTAGTTAGTTGTTGACACCTCCATCTGACCTTTACTTTAGAAAAGGATTGGAGTTTTTCTTTCCCCATATGTCTTGTGCTTCAAAAGTTCCTTGTCAATGAAATGACCTCAGCCTGTAGATGTTCACTGCCACACACACACAAACACACACACACACACACACGCACACACACGCACATGAATGCCTGCTGCAGATGTGAATGTTCCCTTGTGCATTCCTGAGCCCAAATATTTGGCTGCAGTAACAGGCAGCAGAGAGCGGCTCTCTGATTTGCTCCAAGGCCACGATGAATATCACATGTTGTCACACGCACACACACACATATAAGCCTGTTCTTGTGGTGACAAAACTGCTTTAAGTTGCTGATAATGTGTTAAATATTTCTCAGTTACCCCGGCTCAGCTGCACTATAATGTGAAACTCAGTCCTGCCTTTGTCTTTTTTTTTTCTCCTTTAGTTTCCTTAAAGGACCAGTCTGTAGGCATTAATGGCATCTAGCGGTGAGGTTGCAGATTGCAACCAACTGAACACCCCTCCCCTCCCCTCCCTCTCCCCTTCCAAGCGTGTAGGAGAAGCTACGGAGTCTGCGAAACTCACGAAAAACATGAAAGGTCCTCTCTAGAGTCTGCTTGGTTTGTCCATTCTGGGCTACTGTAGAAACATGGTGGTGCAACATGACGGGCTCCCTATGTAGATATAAATAGCTCATTCTAAGTTAACAAAACACAATTCTTATTTTAAGGTGATTACACACTAATGAAAACATACTTATGAATATTATGTTCTATTTTTGCCAAGTCCGATCAGCTAGATGCCACTAGATTCTACACACTGCACCTTTAAGGAAGTGAAATTATATTAAATATTTATATTTCTGCTCATAAGCTACTAAATCTTTATAAAACTTTGCAAAATACAGCTCAGATAACTTATTATGGGCAGGAATAAGTGAAGATGATGTTCCCCCACAATGAAATGTCTTTGTGATGCGTTCAAAGACGCAGCAACATCCAACAAGTCATTTTCACAGCAACCATGTTTCCTTACACTCCTAAATACCAACTTTTTATTTAATTAACAGAGTTATTTTTTTTGCAGTTCAGTCAATACTCAGATGTCAGAGTTTCCTTGAATGCATGCTGACAGCTAATTGCTCTGATCTTAACATGACAAGCTGTCAAAACCTTTTTCTCATAGAAAAAAATAATTCATCACTCCAGAAAAACAAACTGTGAGAGATAATTAGCAGCATTTATCAGACAGTTGATGATTTTTATCAGCTTTAGCAGCCAGTTTAAAGGTTTCTGCAGGAGGTTAAGGAGGTTTTGAAAGGTTGTGAAGAGGCTCCATCAGCAATCCACTGGCAGTCTGAACTGGACATATAGTGCATCTGAGGACTGGAATCATATATTTCCATGTATTAAAACAACTAAAACACAACCTATGTTATATGAGAGATTAGTAATTACATAGAAATCAACTTTAGAACTTAGTGGAGAAGAAAGGAATGAAGAGAAACATCATTATACACAATACTGAAAGAAAGTGAAAGAAAGAAAGATCAATTAAAAACAAGCTTTTTTTTTTTAAACCTTGTTCTAATGAGAGCGCTGGCTTAAACAAAGCCTGCGTCTTAGCGATCTGAATATCAGCTTCATAACACACACACATAAAACACACGCACCCTGTCGTGTGGCTGTAATGCATGCTGGTGCCGTGGATTAGCTTCATCTTTAATCATTGTTTTCATTCTGAGCACGCTCTGTGTAAAGTATACCTGAGCACAAAGCGCTGAGCGGGCCTTTCTTTCAGCAGCAGGTTGCACTGGATGGCGCTGGATGGTCTGCTCAGCAGGAAGAGAGTCAGACCCAAGAAACTGATTTCAGGTTTTTACTGCTGAACTGGTGAACAGACTGAGCTGATCTTTTCTGAACTGCTTAGTGGGCTTTTTAAGACCACTGGAGGTTGAACCAAATTTACAGGATGAAAGAAAAATTTGGTGGCTTTGCCCACATCTGTGTATCCTTAGGAATGATGTGAAATACATTACATATAACATGTGAAAACATTCAATTTACATGTGCTTTTTTGTGAAGCACAGATATGCACCAAGAATAGATAGGAAATGTGAAAGACAAGCTCTTTGCCACTGAACTTTTGCAAAAAAATGGACTTGCTCTTCCTGTTTTATCCAGGATGTTTTGGGAGCTGACTTATGTAAACTTGTGGTAAACCAGTATCCCAGCATGCATTTCACATCGACCAGCAAAAATAGTGGAGGACAGGAGCCAGGCTCATAACTTACAAAATATTTTACTTACAAGTCTTGAAATTTTTATGGTGAAAAATTAAAGATCCCCACCAGACATTTTTTTAAAACATAAAAGAAAGCTCAGTTTACCTTGTTAAAATCAGTAAAGTCTCCTTCTCTTTCATTCATTCAAAACTTCACAATCTGTAATCTATTAGTATAAAGTATAATATTTGTCATTTGATTTTGTTTAACTGCTACACACATGATGTCTCCAACATCACTATAAAGTCCATTCTCAGTGTATGTGCACTGGAGGCTTCAAGTTTCCTCATCATATGTGCGTAATTTGCATACAGGATCACGATTGGCTCCAAATTAGTTGTGATGTCACGAATCACAATCGTAGTTAGACCTGTTCATATCAAACCTACATCATTCTGCACAGTTAAGCTAAAACATCCAATTCAAGACAGCAAGCTCTTGAGACAACCAGCCTCCATGAACATCTCCATGGAGAACAGACCTATCTAGACAAAATATTTGGTAATCTACCAGTGACACTGATGTCTCCTTAGTTTTTAAAGATAGTCTTTGGTCTCAGAGTTGAAAACTTACATTTGTAACTACCAAATGGGTTTGGCTGAAGGTGAAGTGAGTTTGTTATTTGGTATTTACCATTTTACAATAGCACTTCCTCTTTGTACTTTTGGCTTGTATCATACCACACCTTAATAAAGAAATACTCTGATCTCATCTCATTGTTGTTTGAAAGCTCAGGAAAAGTTCATTAAGTGGACTTTGTTGTTGAGTTGAGCTCATTTACAGTTACGTTGCGTTGTAATCTCCTGAGCTGAGCTAGTGATGCCATCCAAAAATGTTGTTGTCCTCATTGGAAATTGGATGTATACTGTATCCTTCCATTTTTATTCATGCAAGTTCAAATTCTGTATCAAGAAAGGCCTTCTGTCTTGTGAAACCCGTAATAACATTAGGGTTAAATATATCAGTGGGAGCAGTGAAACAATTTATGACATTTCTGAACCAGTCATGTGAAGGCAAATTTCCAAACACCTTATGAAGTTAATGCTCAAAGTACAGTTGGTGATTCCAACAAGTAATTAGCTAATGTTAGCTTAGCATGGGTTGGAAGCTACTATTATAGCCCTCAGACAAATTGGTAACTTTTATTTAACAAAGCCCATGAGCGTTGCACTGTTGGATGGATGGTAGTGATGGGAAAGATTCCAAAGTTTGGACACATCATCATACAACTCAAGACAGATCATTGCAGGGTTGGTAGTGAAAGGGTCAATACATCACTATATCTGTTAAATTAGTGTTAAATTACCTTGGAAGACAGACTTTAGCTGACATGAGGCATCTGTGTTTGTTTGATTTTACAGGCACTTCTGTATTATATAGCAGCAAGTTGGATATCTGTCCTAAATACAACTTGGCTGTTGTCATGAACAAGTCAGAAACTGACAATTATAGTAACTCCATATGGCGTGGATGGAACTAGGCTACTTGAAAGATATATTTGTTTATTATCTTACTTCATGCATAACCTTAGTAACTCAATGTAAAGTATAATGTCTGTTTAAGTCTAATAAATTAATAATTGCCTTTAAAATATTCTTAAGGTGGTATGACTACGAACTCCCTCATTCACCGTTACCCCCCTCCTCCTCCTCCTGCCCCTCCTTTATTCTCAAACTACAGGAAGTTGAAGTAGGAAGTTTTTTTTTTGTTAACCCCCCACCGTAGCGCTTCCCTCCAATTTGTTGAATTTCTCGAAATGTTCCGTTTGTTAGGCTGAAAAGAAAATCACAGAAAAATCACCATAAGGGCTGCTTTGCATTTTTAATTAAGAAACTAACATATTTGCATATTATTGAGTTGCAGATTAAATCATGCATACATAATTAGTGTGCAGCAGCACTCGTTCGTTCGCCTCTCTCTCTCTCTCTCTCTCTCTCTCTCTCTCTCTCTCGCTCGCTCGCTCACTCTCTCTGCACTGTGCTTACTGTTTTTTCGGCAAGCTGTGGTTCTGATGGATGCCAGACACACACACACACACACACACACACACACACACCTTCTTCAGACACTCAAACGCTCACATCACAGACACACTTACCCACCCTCTCCAAACACTTTCTGTACTCTCCCTCTCTCTGTTCAGTTTGTATTTTGGAGGAAAATTAGCATCTGATTTTCACCGTCAAAATTGAGGCCACATCAGGTTTTTTTTATCCTGATTACACCGGAGAGATAATGAAGAACTCTGTCTTTCTGTCTTTCTTTCTTTCTTCCCTCCTCTCTCTCTCATTCCTTTATTCTCCCAGCGTGTCTGTCCTATATATCCATCCAAACTTATGGGGCAGTCACTACATATTTTAGCTACTCAGAAATGTCATAATGTGAGCAGGGTTGAGCAAGCAAAATGAGGAATTTTGGTTTAAGATAAGCCGGCCAACGGTTTGGAGGTATTTACTGACCATCAATAGCTAGCTTAGCTTAGCAGCAGCACTTCAGATGTCTTGTCCTCACAGTGGAGCTGCGGGGTTCACAAACCTTCCAACTCTGAACAAAACCCTGCTGTTTCCAGAATGCAAGCTTACTGATTCCCAACGTTAGCAAGCCAGCTAAGAAGAGACATGTATATAAGACAACTGTGGAATTACTGGGGGGGAAAGTTATTTGTTACATAGAGTCACATTTTTCTCTTCTTCTGGCAAAGGCTGGCAGATTCCTCCACGTCCAGGCCCTACACTAAGCTAACATGTCCCTGCACTGAATGCATGCAGACTAAATTAATATCAATCCTCCATCAAAGTCTTGGTAAGACAGCAAATAAGCTTGCCCCTGAATAGAGTTGCAAAATGGGAGAAGCTATTTCAGGCGCCCCCGGTTCCAGACGTAAAAATTCCATTCATCTTTCCCATAGACACAGTTTGAGCTCTTCTACGGCTTGGATCAGCATGAGACTCTCCTACTTAAATTGTCAGTATAAAAGATGAACAACTGCGTTAAAAAACATCTTGTTCTTAGATAAAAAAGTCAAAGGTACAAACTGTGTAGATTTTGGGGTAGAAGTTAACTACAGCTCACAATGTGCATTTTGGCAAGAAACAGCCAATCACTGAGCTTAAAATTTGGTCACAAGCACCTCTAACGGCGGGCGGAAACTAAAGATTACAGTGTTGAGACAACTGATTTTACATCTGCAGCATGAGTAGGTTCAGCTTTAATTTGTGGGTCACATTTGAGTGAATTCAGCAACTTTGGTTCCTGTTTATAACTTCAGCAACAAAGCGTTCTGAATTCATTATCTCACTGATTCGTACCACTGACTGGCTTCCTCTCCATAGCCAAAATTGGTGGTCATCATATAAATCTATATGATCGTTACATTATCTACGTTACATTATCTACGTTACATTATCTACGTTACGTTGAGGATACTGTTTAAAGAAAAAATTGAAATGGGAAGACATGTTTCACACTTCCAGAACCAGCAGCCCCTTTGCAACTCTATTGTCAAGCAGAGGGTTCCCATCATGCTTTGGATGATGCCATGGAGTCAGTGATGTAGGTGTGGGCTGCTGTAACTGAGCACTGTTCATTTTCACATGTTGTTGACATTACACTTTGCAGCATGATGAGTCCTGTATGTACCTCATACAGAACAAAAGCATCTAAACATGATGATTGTGAGGCGAGATCTGAAGTTATATGTTACATCATTACAATATTACAGTGCATGTATCAACAGTGGACATTGGAATTACTATCACTGCAAAGAGTGGCTGAGTTATGACTCCAGGGAGAGTAGCTGTTACACTGGTAACCGCTAATAGGGATCCAAATAACTAAGTAAAAGTACAGGTGGTGTGATTTTGTCAATCAGGCTCATTAATCAAATTGAATTTTTATAGATAGTCCTTTTTTATTTTATACACTTTACTGAGGATTCAGTGGGGTTGAAGTGGTTAAAACTTCTGCAACAGTTGGATGGAAACACATTGATCTCACCTGTCTCCTACACACTATCAATATGCCTCTCAGCACTTATATAGACCTCTGTTTCAAATGAAATCGTGTGTGCCTTCATGTTCCTCTGTGCGTGTGTGTGTAGCTGTGTGTGTGTAGCTGTGTGTGTGTGTGTGTGTGTGTGTGTGTGGGTGTGGCTGCCTGCTCTCAACTCTCTTCAATCCCGTCGATAACTTTATTGTTTGTACATTCAGACCTGCAACATAAAAAGACTCAAATCAAAGGCTCACCATAGGAAGTGGCTGTATGAAGAGAACAAAGTGCAGTCGTGCTAAGTGTGTGTGTGTGTGTGTGTGTGTGTGTGTGTGTGTGTGTGTGACACAGAGAGAGTGTTCATAGGCCTTAAGGCCAGCTTTTGCTCCATGTGAAAGAGAGAGAGAAGTACAGAAAAAAAGGACTTATTGCAAATGGAAGAAGGAAGGAACAAAAGAAAGAAGGAAAGAAAGACAACATAACAAAGGAAAGGAGGAAATGACTGAAGTCAGACCAGCTGAGACAACCGGAGAGATGTAGAGAAAGGGGCGAGAGACAGCGACAAAGACAAAAGAGCAGAGAGAGAGAGAGAGATTGACAACTGGGTGTCGTAATGTGAAGGAAAATCCCGTCTGCGTGAAATCAGGATGAAATGTGAGATTATAATTCAAGCGGGGATTAGCTGTCATCTCACCACCAGGGAGGAGGACAAGGGGGAGGAGAGAGAGAGAGGGAAGAATGGAGTGACAAGAGAGAAAATAGGAGGAAAAGACGAGTAAGTGGAAAGGGGTGGGGGGGATAAAAGGATAGAGGGATGAAGGGGGGAAATGAGGGAGAGAAGCTGGAGGTGGGAGGAAAAAGACGACGATAAAGGGGGTTAGGAAGTTGGGGGAAAGGAGGAAGGAAAGAGGAAGAACGAGGTTGATTGGAAGGAGGAAGAGAAGAAGAAGGTGGAGGGGGGAGGAAGGAAGAGAGGGACAAAAAGAACCAGAGATTTGAGATACGAAGAAAATGAGAGGAAGAGGAAAGGAGGAGGAAAAAGAGAGGGAAAAGAAAGCAGACTTTTTTTTGGGGGGGGGGATTGTTGAAGTAGAGGGGAGGAGGGAGGAAGACGGAGGACGAAGAGAAGAACATGTCACATGACTTCTGACCTCTGTGTTGTATTCACAGATGTATTATTCAGAGGTCATGCATCAAAAAATACATTTAAGGTAGTTTGGTGGTTGCTAGTTAAAACAGTGGCCGTTGTCCAAAGTCTATCTTCAGTCCACCTTAAATAATGAGGACATCAAAGCTCAGGGGTGTATGTGCTTGGAATAGACTGTACTGCCTCAAGGTCAAAGGTCAGTTTGGCTGAAATTTTTAAATAGAGAAACGAACACTCAGCTAAAAGTCTCTCCCCTCCTCCTTTTTCCTCCTCCCACCTACTCTCCTCACATCTCTTCTCTTCTTTCCTTCTCCCTCCTTTTTCTCCCTCGCTCTCTCTTCTCCTCTTTTCTTTTTCTTCTTTACCCTCCTCCCTTCTTTTCATCTCCTCTCCTTTCCTCTCTTTTTTACTCCTCCGCTCTCCTCCCTTCTTTTTCCCTTCCTTATTCTCTCCTATTTACTTTTCTCTTTCTTCCTTTTCTCCTCTTTTCTTTTCTCCCTAATTTTTCCTCTACTCTTCTCTACTCCCTCCTTTTTTCTTCCCTCCGTTTCTGCCTCTCTGCTCTCCCCTCTCATCTACCTTTTTCTCCCTCGTTTTCTCCCCTCCTCGCGGCTGACCCTCTTCTCCTCGTCTCCTCTTCTTTCTCCTTTTTTCCTCTCCTCGTTTTCCCCCCCTCACTGTCTCCCTAATGCTCTCCTTTTAACATTCTTTCCTTCCTCCTCTCCTCCTCCTCCTCCTCTCGCTTTCCTCCGCTCTTCATTCTTCTTCGTCTCCTCTGCAGGTTTGTTGACCAAGCAAGCGTCAGACAAAATTAAAAATGCTGTCTCTGCTTCTTTTCTTCAACCGGGTCACTCTTTTTGGGTTCTATATTTTCCCCCCCTGCACTTCATCTCCCCTCCCTCCCTCCTCCTCTCTCTCTCTATCCCTCCCTCCATCCCTCCATCTCTCCCTTCATTTCCCATGCAGTCTGGTTGGGTACAATGCTGGGAGCCAGCCAGCGCTGCAGACAGATGGTCCACTTATTAGATGTGCATCAGCCCTCCCTCCCCTTCCTGCAGCTCGCTTTTTAATCAAATTAAAGCCGAAAGAAGAGGAGAGAGAGAGGGAGAGAGAGAGAGATAGAGAGCGAGAGGGGTTTGGGAGGTCTGCTCGCTTGTTTTGGAGTCTATTATTTGTTTGAATAGGATGAATGATGACGATGTTAATATGAAATTTGGAAGACCGAAACACTGTCTGTCTGTTTTGGTGACTGCCTGTATCGCTCTCTCTCCTCCTCCCTCTGTTTTTCAGTGTGATTTTATGTCTTCTAAAGGAGCACTCCACCAATTTTGCGCACGAGGATCGGTGTAGTTGTCAGGGTTAGCACCGCTCTGCCTATGAATACAGTCGTATAATGTCAACTGTGGCTCTGTAGGCAGCGTCTGAGAAAATAACCCGCGTGATGTCGTAGTGATGTCATCAGGGTTGTCTCAGCCTGGGCTTGGAGACTAGACTATAACATTAAGCCTGCGTTAACAACTGGAGTTTGAAAGACGTGGTCATATAGGGAGAATTTAATTAAAAGACTCTGTTGAGCTGCATTATGGGAAATGTAGTGTGCATTGTTTTTGGAGCTTGACCCATACTAGAGACAAAAAGTCATATTTCAGTCTCTGCTGCTTTGATTTTAACCATTCTTTTTTTTAAATCTGTTGCTTGTGATTACCCCAATTTTATAAAAGTGCAATGCTAAATCACCGGCTTAAACCAAAGAGTCTGCA